>NC_134312.1:77379919-77665184 GCF_964195595.1 Calonectris borealis | reverse complement strand
GTTTATTTGCCGCACTCCTCCCGAACAGTTTTCTTCTCCCCATGCCACCCATCTTCAGCCTTCCACTGAAAGCAGGATGGGTCTTCTTCCTGAGCCACCACAACCTCCATCTCAGCTGCCACGGCATGAAGCAGCGTGATCAAGTCTTGCAGGGCTCAGTTCCTGCCTCTGGCTGACATCAGTTCAGAGGCAGGAACTGCCTATGCTACAAACCAAGATCAAGATGCCAGCGGAGAGAAACAGAAATCTAGAGGGTCGAGCAGAAACATTGCTGGAAGCTAGAAGGACAGTTAGGAAACCAGGGCACGTCCCAAGAAGAGAGTAGCTGGGAATAAGAGGCAGCGAAGTGCCAGAGCAAGAGCTAAGGGCACCAGAAAGAGCACAAATAGGAGCTAGAAGGGAGCCCAGATCTGCAGCACTGGGCTGGGCAGGTTATTTGCCATCTGCCCTCATGGAGGCGTTTAAGGCTGACTCCTACTAATCTCCAACAGCAATTTGAGCTAGGTACCTGCTGCTGATCGCCCCTGGTGATCACCCTGAGGAATGAGAGGTATGGGAGGCCTCAAAAGCGCATATAGTCTGATCTCCTGTACAAGACAGTGCTTAGAGAACTTTACCTTGGAAATCCTATATTGAGCTTACTAACCAAGCTGTGGTTGAATTAAAAAAATAAGCTTAACATTGCATGGTTTTTTGTTTTCTTCTTTCTTTTTAAATCTTCCAGTGGTGGAAATTCCACCTCCACCCTTTGACAATTCAGACTGATCGTTAATTACCTTCACTGTTGCAAAAGCTATACTGTAATTCTAGTTTGACATTTTGCTAACTTTCAGACCTTGTTATGCCTTTGTTTCCTGCATTAAAGAGTACAGTAGTGTGAGATGCATCCTCCCTGTGTGGGCGATTACAGTCTTCCTTATTGATCAGTGTCTAACAGGCATTCCCAGGAATAAGCATATTCTCAGCCTCCCATTTCTTATTTCAAGGTGAAGCATGCACAGTCACTACATTACCAACAACTAATAAAATGCTAACTGAAAGTGGCTAACTGTAAGAATTATGAGAATTTGACCATGAAAAGCTTCCTGCTTGGATTGTTATTGAGAATACCAGCCGAATTTATAATATAGCACTGAATATAGCTCTTGGATCATTCACTAAAGCTAGTCTTGTACACCTCAGTGAATCTAATCCAGTCAAGAAACACAGGTAAGAATATACCCCAGACACAGACAATGAATCCTTTGGAAAACTGTCAAGGGGCGCATTCACAGCTCCACTTTGTGGTCCTATTGCTACTGTCTTCGAATGGAGTTGCTCTTGAAATGCACCTGCTATTATGTCTTTCAATACAGTTTAAAGCCACACGGCATGTCCATACCTTCAGGGCGAGCTTTTGGTTTCTTCAGTCCTCCATCTTGCATCAGCTCAAAAGCAAAGGAAACATTGTGGACCTGAAAGAGGTAAAGTGTTTAGAATCTCAAAGTTATACAGCCATTAAAAACCTTTAACCAAATTTCAAAAATGCTTTATTCTCTCTATACTTGGCATAGAGAATGATAATTCTATTTAAATCAATATTAAACATTTACATGTTTAAGCATGGCAGAAAGTACACATGAGAGACTAAGAAATGAACGCTTGTATCATTATAGGGCAAATATTTACTTTTTGATATAAAGGAAGTAATTTAAGATTTCCGAATTTCAAGTGTGGGTACAAGTGTGACTGGGTACCACACGAACCAAGAAACCGCATTCAGCCCCGATCTCAGTCTCTACGGCAGAGGCCAGAGAGCTCCCAGTAACAACTACAGCAGAGCTGCATTTTGTTGAGTTCTTTCTGCCTGTACCCAAGATCAACATTTCCGACTACAAGGCAAGAGATCACTTGCCATCCAGGAAACAAGGAACGTAACAGAAGTGACATAACTGAACAGAGGTGAGAAAATACATATGGGTGTGTAAGAAAGAAGAAATAAGGACACTAAATGGAATTATTTTCAAACAACATTCGTCTTTTCTGCATTATTATCAGCTGCACATCAAGCAACATCAACATCACATCATCAAGGAGCCAGGCTGCTTGTTGCATGACCTTGTGCTAATCCCTTAGTCTCTTGGTGCTTTGGCTTTCTCTACTTGAAAACAGAGATAAAAGTCAAATTAAGTTTCTCTAATGAAGCAAATGCTTCCAAAAATGCTTGGTGGTGGCAGTTCCTAGACAGACTGTGCAGTGAACTTGCAAAACAAGCTAGGCACAACTGTACAGAAAGAGCTTCCTGAACAAGCACCAAGGATCATACATGAACAAAAAGTCAGAGGGAATAAAATGGACAAAAAGGAAAAATGCAAGAAAGTGGGTGTCGTCTTTTAATCTCTCCTTTGAGGAGCAAACATTATGGTTTAAAGAGATCTGCGTAGCAGCTTTCTTGTCCACACTTACTGAAATTTAAGCAAGGTAATTTAGATTATGAATTCTGCGCATTTTTGTTACTGCAAATGACAGTTCTGGAGATACATAGCAAGGAGGAGAGATTTAATTAAAGCTACTCATCTTGAAAATCAGGGAGTTACGCATACAAAGCTCCCCTACAACAAGGCAGAAAGGCCCCTTTCACTGGCACTTATTGCTTAGGACTTTATTAATCTCTTTTTACCTGTTACAGTTCCTCCTCATTCATTGTGACAAACCAAATCACTTTCAAGATGAAAATACTTTTTCTTTTCCCAAAACCACAGAGTCCACCTCTCCTTTTTTGATTTGCAAATCCCCTTTCCTCAAGGCAGAGCCTCCACACAAAACCACAACATTACTTCAGGAATACTGGATAACATTTATGAATTTAAACCGTTAACAACAAAATCATAACTGAACAGGTGTTGGCTACAGCTCAGCATCCTGCATTTTTACAAGAGAGAAAATTCAAGATACTAGGATAAAAAAGCAAGACAAAGCTATAAGAAAGAGCTTGTATAAGATGTAATAGGTAAACAGTTTCCCACTGCTCTATCAAGTTCCTGCAGTATACAACATTCAAAATGAACTAATCCCCATCCTAGCCACAAACTTAACACCTAAAGAAGTCCCTCTTACCAGAGCCTGATTTCCTGCCTTCAAGGAGCCCCTTTAAGCTCCCAAATAGCAACTAGTTACCTCCTGAGGAAATCAACAAACCCTATATAACCTATAGAACTAGCAGTATCAGCACATTAGCCTGGGTCTGTAATGGCACTCATTTGGTGCACCTCAATTTCCTCTTGCAATGCTGATACGATCCACCCAGGCCAAGCTGGGTTATTCTACCGACGACGAAGCCCCATCCCTCAGAAAGCATGTACCTTTGCTGAGGGGTGCTTATCAGCAACAATCTGCGCTGAAGTCATTATGAAAAATACACCATTTTAAACAACCCTCGCCTTACAAAGTGTTCGATCTTTTAACTTTTGCCAATGTTTCCACTCCTGACCTAGCCATCTTCTGCTCCAGCTTAGCCCACACAATACTTGCATCCTCTCCACTGCAGAACCTGGCAGAATAAAAAGCAGGGGGCAGAGGCATCACTCCAGCACAACCAGGCTCAGAGTACTCCGATACCAGGCACCGAATATACACAGATGTGTGTGCATGTCCAGGAACAACTGCAGAAAGAGGCAAACTTTTGGTTATGACAATAAAATACGTGTTAAGCACTCTTCTCATCTTTAACACTAGGAAGGACACAGGACAATGGAGCAAGTGTGGGGCTAAGAGCAAGACACTTATTTCGTCTCCTTCCATCTCTAATACCCTGATTATGAGTAAGGCAATCTAAGACTGCAAAGAATCCACTCTTCTTCCTCAAAGCTCGTTCTGTCTGAGACACTGTTAGGCAGCAAGTCATTCACTCCTTAACAAACAGAAAGAAATATCCAAAAAAGACAAGCTAGCACATTCTCCCAAAAGTTAAAGTCAGCAACGCTGGCAATGATCCTGCCAGGAACTGGCCACAGAACCAGATGTCTGTGCTCACAAATTGACTTCAGACAGGCAATTTTTTGCATGCTCCCTCCCTGGCAGGATCAGGGCATCCATCTTGTCTTTAGATCATCTCCAAAACATGTTACCTGTGAGCACTCAACATACAGTTTCTAACCCCAGATGAACCAAAGGTTATGGCCCAGGTACCACCTCTTTTACTATAGTATCTCATTTACATATCAAGTAATGACATTTATTCGCTTGGTTTGTAGCAACATTAAATAAACTACAGAAAAAGAACTAGTGGCTATTAGGCAACTGATACTAATGAGATTAGGGGGCAGTTTTTAGGGATGACATTCTGTGACCTTGGGAAGAAGCTCTTATCTCCATGTCAATCCCAGTGTATAGGATGCAGCTAAAGCAGAGCTTCCCATCTCTCACTTTTTGTCTTTCTTGCCTATTTACATAGTACATACCAGGCAAGGCCAGGCATCAGCTCTGCTGTCTAGCACAATAAGAATCATAGAATCATAGAATCATACAGGTTGGAAAAGACCTCTAAGATCATCGTGTCCAACCGTCAACCCAACACCACCATGCCCACTACACCATGTCCCTAAGCGCCTCATCTACACGTCTTTTAAATACTTCCAGGGATGGTGACTCCACCACTTCCCTGGGCAGCCTGTTCCAAGGCCTGACCACTCTTTCAGTAAAGAAATTTCTCCTAATGTCCAATCTAAACCTTCCTTGGCACAACTTGAGGCCATTTCCTCTTGTCCTATCGCTTGTTACTTGGCAGAAGAGACCAACACCCACCTCGCTACAACCTCCTTTCAGGTAGCTGTAGAGCGCGATGAGGTCTCCCCTCAGCCTCCTCTTCTCCAGACTAAACAACCCCAGTTCCCTCAGCCGCTCCTCATAAGACTTCTGCTCCAGACCCTTCACCAGCTTCATTGCCCTTCTCTGGACACGCTTCAGCACCTCCAGGCCCTTCTTGTAGTGAGGGGCCCAAAACTGGACACAGTATTCGAGGTGCGGCCTCACCAGTGACGAGTACAGGGGCACGATCACCTCCCTACTCCTGCTGGCCACGCTATTTCTGATACAGGCCAGGATGCCGTTGGCCTTCTTGGCCACCTGGGCACACTGCCGGCTCATGTTCAGCCGGCTGTCAACCAGCACCCCCAGGTCCTTTTCCTCTGGGCAGCTTTCCAGCCACTCTTCCCCAAGCCTGTAGCGTTGCATGGGGTTGTTGTGGCCGAAGTGCAGGACCCGGCACTTGGCCTTGTTGAACCTCATACAGTTAAGGCATCCCTACGCACAAAAACACTTCAGGGAGTACTACAATTTAATAAATCACTTTGATTATGCAAAGTACTATACAGTACAAAGCATTTATTACTGATTTATTCATTCCAGATATTCATGCGCTTTATGTGTTGTCTGATGCTAGTAAAAGAATACCTTTCTTCCTTAACTATGAGGAATTTACCTATTCATTTCACAAGCAACTTTTAAAGGTATTAATTATCAAGTGTCACAGCCAGTACATCTTTGCTATAGCTCCTGAAGAGTAGAATATACCAGGTTCTGATCTACTGGGCACAAAGGGAAAGGACACAATGATTGGAAAATATCGAGGTAACAAAGCAAAAAGAATATAACCTGGAGTTTCTACCCACCTTTTGATCAAAACTTTCAGGTGTTAAGTAGAAGTTGTGAAGTGGAACAAAATAGTCTTCAAGGAGACCCATGAGCAAAACCAAGTAAACACCATCTGCAAACTAAACAGAAACACTAATGACATTCCCAGGTGAAAGCATCTGTTTTCAAATAAGCATTCATAAACAAGCAGAACAAAGAATGCTTGGCCAAAATTATGTACTTTGATTTCTACCACCGTTGTTTGCTAGCACAGAAGTGTAAGATGGTTCAGGAATCACAGACTGCTCCTTTCAGGCATAGCAAGGAATTGACAGCAAATGTAACAAGCATTTAGGGCTTTGTTTCATATGCTCCCTGGATTCATCTATACCCTTGCAATCACCAGTGCAGCTGAGCAAGCTAAATCAGTCTTTCTTAAGAGCCTGTTGATATAGCTGCTTTCTTGTCAGTTCTCTTAAGAAAAGAAAAAAACACAGGATACAAGGCTTTCTCCCTACATCTGGTAGCATTATTTCCCCTACTCTCGTTTCCTGAGCAAAACAAGGAAGCCCATCAGCTATTGCTATAGCATTAACCCATGCAAGATCATGTGCCAACGACTATTTAAATTACCTACATACAGTAAATAGCTCTAAGCAGAAGAAATTAAAAGCAATTCACCTGGGAGTTATCTACAATTTGTACTCCTTAGTTGTGCAGAGTATTTGGTCTGAATCGGCAGGGACTGAAAACAGGATCTTCTTTATCTCCAGCCAGTTACCTATTTACTAGGCTACTGAATACTTGGGGTGAGGTTAGAGTATGTATGTCTGTTCTTGCTTTTCCTCACGTTCATTTTATTCACTTGAAGAATCTCGCCAACTTCACTACAGTATTTAACAAAGCTTTTTCGATTTAAAAAAAAAAAAGACTTCCTGGAAAACATGTTTGCACATTATATACTCCCAGTCCTACTACTACAGTACCTGGTCATTTCAACCACAATCCCTGTTAAGTCAAGTGTTGGACATTCAAATCTCTGCCCTTAATCAGAACTTGAAATTAAGTCTCCCCTGTCACAGGTAGGAAGTTTAACTTCACAAAAGAATTTTTTTTTCCAAGTCAAAATAGATTGTTTACAGTTTCAGTAAATACTAAATAATATACTAAATACTTCCAGCAATACTATTGAGTATTCCTACCAGATAGGATGACTACTTACTGGCTAAGGCAGGTAATGTTACGTATTTCTATCAGACTTCTCACTTGTGATCGTGATGTGGCGTACGTGACATCCTCTAACCTTTTCAAAAATAAATTGTTGGGTACGTCCAAGGCATTAAGCAACAATTTCTTGTGACAGATCTGATCGAGTCACCCATTTATTTCAGCAAAGCTATAAAATAGCAGTGAATGACTGGTTATTAAACTAAGCCAGGCTCAAACCAATTACCCATACTCCTGGTATAATTCTCTAGATGCCATGCTTACTTTTTCGCCGGGACAATAAGATAAACATCTCTCCACAGTTCAGTGAACTCTGGAAAGAATATCTGCTTCTGCTTAGCCAAGCCCATGCCTGAAAATTGCTTAATTTTATCTGTAAAGTGAGAACCACCTCACTGACACTGAAATTCACACTTACTTAAGGTTTCCAAGCATATTCGGTACCCAGTTCTGCGCTAGAGACAGAGAATTCCTCAGAGCAGATGGTGGTGGTTGACAGTCACCTCCGCTAGCTTTAAACAAATCTGGGTACCACTGGCAGTCAAGCCACTGCAGTACAGGAGCTCCGAGTTGTTAATCCACACTGCTGAGAAGCAAGCACAGTGCATGTGCTCACAAGGTAGCAGGGTAAAGAGGAGGATATGAAGGCCTTTGCTGCAACAGCAAAATTGTTTCCAGTCCCACTCTGATGTGATCAAAGCGAGCACTGATACCTCTATGATACGACTGCACACTGCAGTCCACGCTCCTCCCGAGAGCCCCAGGCAGCCAGCTATTAAGAGCTTATACCAGTTCATCATGAACCCTCACAGCTAGAAAAGACACAACCCACCATCCACCCATAACTATAGCAACTGCTTTGCAGCACTCCACTTTCATCCGAGAGACAAGCTGCCCCAAAATCCAGCCATATTCTACAGTCGTTAATATGACCCTATTAAATATCCAAGAATTTCATCTTATAATACAAATCAACAGCAGTATGAAGTACGTGTAAACATGAATAAAGGAAGGAAGCATCAGTGAATGTCATTGATACTTAAAAGAGAGAGTCCTGATCCCATAAATTAACATGCCCAAAGCTAAAACAGTTCCATTACAAGGTTTTACAGAGCGAGGGCCTAGATTTACTATTTACACAGTTAGATTACATACAAAAAGACAAAGTTTCCTACCTGGGTTTCTAACTCCGTTACTTCCAAATTCAGTTTATTCAAGTGCTTGTTCACAAAGGTGATAAGAGACTATAAAAGAAAACACCAGAACCAGTGATGTTAGACACTACAGTCAGTGCCTATGTGAAAGCGCTAACATAATCTTTTAAGACCTTTTTTTAAGCTTAATAAATATGCATGTGTGGTATTTGCTTTTGCATAAATAAGTACATAAAACTGGAAACAACTCAGTCATATAGTCATTTTTGATGCACCATATGCCAGGAGTCACCAGATGGTGCTATTACATACAGCTTACTAGTTACTTTTCCTAGCACATAAAGCATACTTTAGTGTCGTGGGAAAAAGCTGTGATGACATTGATTCTTTTGTAGGTTCTTTGTGAAGACGAAGCAAGCAGTAGGTGCACTTACTGTCCACACTAATCTCTTCAGGTTGTTGGAGAAGATCCACTGCCTGGGAGCAAGGATCTTAGCACTAAGACTCCCAAGAGAAGATGCCAACAGTACACTGTTCTGCCCACACCTCTGCTCCTGGAGTGATGCGTGCACATCAATTAGCAAATTACAGTCAGGATGTAACCCAAGTCTGGCATTTCTGTTCCCGCAGGAAGCAGACATGCAAGATCCTGCTACCATGAGCCAGATATGTGCTAATGTATTGAAGCACAGAGATCTGCCAGCCTGCTTACAACGTTTCCAAAAGGGACACAGATTTGGGGGTTAACAATTTCCTTGCGTGGACAGAGTTAACTTAATTCTCTATCAACTTTAAAAACACTCTTCTAGATGACGTTTCAGACTGGAAAGATAAAATCTTCCAGATACTTCAATGCATTATTTTAAACGCATACATCCTCTGTTTTCTATGAAGTGAAGGGACAAATTACAACACTGATCTTTGCATACTACCGTCCTAATAAATAGCTTAACAGTCATGTTGGAACTAGCTGATGGAACAACGTGGAATCTCTTCCTTATCTTTCCTACTAACAAGAGCTGGCAGAGATCAACAGCTACTTTACCCCTCCGCTCTGCCTCGCACAAAGAGCCACGTCAAGAACATGTCTGGATAGGTGTGCTTTGCGATGACGCTCAGCCTTAGAGGAGAGACCAGAGGACCATATGAATTAGTGTTAAGTAGAAGAGTCCTGGGACAAAAGCAACTCTTCTGTAAAAGCTTTATCTTTAGCAAACTTATTTATGGGTGAATCACATTTCAGCGTATTGTGGAAAATATCTTCCAGTTGTGGAAGATCATCTTTAGTACAAGAATGAGCTGAAAACCAAACAGCGAGTGCTTCTCGGGGAGACTGAGGCTGAAGACACACGCACGGCTCTGGCTGCTGTTGAGCCTCGCAAAGGGGTCACCACCGCCAGCCGCTCATCAGCCTACAGCCCAGCCCCTCCTCGCGGGAGGACAGCACCTGGGATATAAAAGCGTGTACGACTGTCCAGGCAGAATGATCTGTACCACTGCAAAAACTTTGCAGAGTAGCTTTTTCTAACCTGCATCATTTTGATTGAATCTAGCAGCGCTACCTAGAAAACCCTTGGCCAATAAACCAGAGTAATGAGACAAGCCTGACCGAAGCCAATGAATCCAGGTATCACCTGGCTTTGAAACAGTGATCTCTGGGGGATAAACACCCTTTTCACTATTTCAGAATCCTCCTCCGCTATTTTCTAGATCTTTCTGTCTATCTTTCCAAAAGCATAAGAAAAAAAGCAACGTAGAAAATAAAACTTGAATTTTATTTTTTACCTTCTTGACTACGCTGAGTTTGTCTGGTGCATGATCAAAAAGTGTGTCAAAAGCATCACGTTCTGGTTTTAGGGGGAAAAAAAAAATAAATCAATACACCTCCAACAGCCAACTATGGGAAGCAGGTTATGTGTCCCAAGCTTAAAGGTCTTAGAAAGCCACGTAACAAAGACTCAAGCTAAAAGTTATCACTCTTTTTAGATGTCTAACTAAATGCCAGAGCGAACTCCCCTGGGAATTTTAGAGGTAACTTAAAATAAACATACCATACACTGACTTCCCTTTTCTGCCATTCATAATTGGTACTCAAAATATGTACGTGGAAGAAAAACTAAAAGGAAACACAAATTTTGACGATGACCCAATCCTAACTTAAACAGTGAGCCACTGAAACATCACCTGGTTTTGGTGCACTACAGCTGCAGTGATAGCTATGGTTGCATCCACCGCTCAGCATCAAAATCAGATATTCATTTGGTTAATATAAAATTACTGGTAGTTCCCCTGACTTTAGTAAAGCTTAAAACTGAACACGAGTAAAATCTCATTCAGCAGTGTATTAAAAGCAAAGCTTACATACAGTATGAAGACTTAAATTATGTTCAGACCTTCAAAGCATTGTATAACAATACCTAATCCAATCTAAAATCTACTAAATTGACGATATTAGTGCAACATTTCACATTGTGGCAGCTTTGTGCTGACTGAAATTTTCCAAACACTGAGTTTTTTAGATGTCATCGTTTTTAACAGTTTTTAACAGCTTTTCCAAGTTCAAATTCTTTTTATTTACAGAACATATTTTAATAGCTTTCTGTTGTGAAATATAGTGAATATGGAGGAGATAAGATACTCCGTGCAAAGGAATTAGAGAGGGCTGACTGGTCACTCAAAGTGGACAGGTGAACAGAGCTTTCTTAGACCTCGAACCATACACCTTTGTTTCCGTAATTTTCATGCATTCATTTATATATAAATTAAATGGTCACATTATGAAGAAGGTGTAACTCTTATTGCTGGGGGGTTGCAAAGACTTTTACTTGAAAGCCACTAACAACAGTACTAAGAAATATTTCCCTGTGCAGCATTTTCGCTATTCATTACTTACAAATGAAAACAAATCAACAGAGACCAGTCTAAAGAGCACAAGCAGTATACTGGATGATCTGGTTCTATCCATTATGCTCCACATCTGTGTGGAGTAACAAAACCTGCCCCTGCAATACATTCCAACCCCACGGAATTGCTCAATCCATTGTCTTGATCTGCTGAAGGAAAACAGTCAAGATTTCTGTGCCTGACATAAATAAAAAAAAATTTCAGAGTCAACTTTGTTACTTACCAAATCTTCCCATCATCATCCTACAAGTCAGAGCATTCAAAAATATTGGGTTAGTTCATGAATAATCACTTTGAAAAGACAAGACCATGGGCTTAATGGGCCTTTTCCTGCATGATGCCGAGGGCTAACCACTCCTACCAAGTCAGGAGGCTGAGCATGTCGCAGACCAGACCCAACGTGCTGCAGGAATGTCCCCAGCAGACTACCAGTGATGTCAGGGAGATACATTTGAAATGAATGGAAATGCGTAATTATGTTTTACACATAATTATGATTTCTTATGCATAACTATTTTTATGATGAAGAGTGAAAGAACAAATGTATTTCTGTGTACAGTTTCCACAAATATAGTCATCAGATGCTACACCACACAGCTCAGAAGGAGCAAAGCTATCTATCTCACTTTAATCTGTTTTTTCTGAAGAAAGAAAACATACATCATATCTGGGTATTATGTAAATAAAACTGCCACATATGAATTATATACACAGCCAGTGACATCACCAGACATATGCAGATGTTTATCAGCTGAGAATCAGGCCCTGATTTGCACAAAGGAATTTGAAAGTATTCAATGAATGTTGGATTCTGCTGATCATTGCATTTTCCGTAGCTAGGCTTATATATGGGTATGCAACACTAAACAGTAAAGCTCTTAATATTGTGTAATATTAAATAACTTAATAAAATACATGTATAAACACACATGCAAATCTGTAAACATCTTTCTTGCTAAAAAATGTCTAAACCCCACTCCGCAGATTACATCTTACAAACCACATCTGAAGGAGAGCACAAGCTAACTACATTGTTCAAGAGCATAGGAGTGAGGGGAGGAATTTTGGCCCACGAACCTGAGGCAGAGCCCTGATCCTACAAAAAGCACTATGAGATCTTTAATGTCCACACAGAGATGTTATGATCTCATTTTTGAGCACTTCCATCTGAAAGATCTTCCCCACTGAGCTAGCCACATGGTACTTCATTTATCTTCAAAGCCGTGGAAAGCTGAGCCAACTCTACAGGGAGCCAATACACTGATAAACTGAAGGAGGGCTCATGTAAGCCCCTCTTAGAAGAGTTGCCTTTAGGCCACGCGAAGGAAAATCTCAGCTTTTATTTGCAGCCAAAGTGCATGTCTAGCCTTCTCCTTATAAAAAGGACTGTAAAAACATAAAGCAAAGCAATCCGTTGCAAAAACTGGAGAGGGAAGAGGTTTATTTATTTGATTTATTTTTGCTGAGCTCTAGTCCCGAGGTACTATTGAAAACAGAACTCATCTCTCCTTATAATTTTAACAGGGTATCACTTCAGTTTTGAGAAGTATTTCAAAGAATTGCCTTTTGTCAAACTAATTCTTCCCCAAAATTGGCCCTTCACTTGAGAGAGGCAACAGCATTGGGCAGAAATTAGTTATATATGGTTACCTTCAGAAGGCAGGGGAAAAAAAAGAAGGCCCACGAAGGTCACTTTCAATGAACTATTCAGTTAAAAGCTTCTGTACAAGAATGTCAAGGAGACACTTTTCTCCTTTGTAACATATTTCCAGACACCAAGTTATTTCTATATAGTTAAAAAAGCACCACATTAAGGGATTTTATTAATTTAGCAGGGGCGGGGGGAAGATTAAGTCTCTTTCATCTCTGTAAATGATCTCACATCATGCACCACAGACACACTCCGAAGCTAGAGTGTTTTGTGCTTACTCTGTTGTAGTCGTCAGCTCCTCTGTAACATGAGTCGTCTGAAGGAGGCCTTCACGTTTCTGGAAAGGAAGATGGAGTTAGAAACTGAGACGGCGTTAGTAAAGGAGAAGCTCATGAGGGGCTCTGCAGCATTCAGCATCTTTCAAAATCCCAGGGGAGAAAACTGGATAAAGCGTGCTCACTAAATTTTGTAGAGGTAGAGGAGGGCTCACTCCCAAAACAGTGGCATTTATAAGGCTGACAGCCAAATGGATGTTTGGGAAATTTATATATATATTTGCAGCCAACAAACTTGCCTACAATTCTCCTCCTGAGACCAGTGTCGACATCGTGCCTGGAACACAAATTAGAGAGAGTTTGTCAGACCCATCTTAAATTCCCCAAGGGCACTCATTCATGTCACGGTGTCAGCCAACAATTTGACACAAGTGGCAGCCTGGCTCTCTGGAGAGGTCTGAGGCTGAAATAACACGGACGGCTGCCCACAGGCCAGGGCTTCGGTGTGCCGGCAAAGCTCTCCAGGCACGAGGGCAGCTCTCCTAGAGCAGGCATGTTGCTGAGGCCACCAGCCACAAGGCTGTCAGGAACACATCCACCAAGGAAACGTAGGGAGCATACAAGGCCAAACTAGTGAATTCACAACGAATAGTATTTCCCTGTTACCGGGTTTTCTCTCCTTGGGGTAATTTTCTGCATGAATAAGGAGTCTCCTACTGAACAGAGAGTTAGCATGCGGTGAGACTGAGTTTCAAAACAGCTTTATAACAGCTTCCTTGACACAGGTGGGGTCAAATGTTTCTGAGCCTCTCCAGAGTTTTGGAGACATGGCACATGCCTCTCGGAGGCTGGAGGTGCTTTTACCCGAGTCAAAAACTTTCTTAACATCTCTATGGGTCCCTTCCAAAACTATGGGATGTAGCCTTATGCCTGAATGGAGGAATTTCTTTCCTCCCTTCTCTACGCTTAAAAAGCTGACACAAAGAGCTCAAATCTCAGCAGCCATCTAGGAACCAGGTCTGTCAGAATGACTTACAGCAGGGTTAATAAAGCTGCTAGCTTAGGTAAGCAGGGAAATCACCCCCCCAGGCACAAGCTTCGTACACATATGCCATCTCAATCATTTACACCAGCTGAACCCCAGACAGGAACTTATTAGGGAGAACAGCTTTGAAGAGAAACACATCCTTCCCCAGAAGCAATCCGAGAAATAAAAATTGAAATCTAAAAACCAGTATGAAGAACTCCTGCCCTTCCACTCCCTACTCAATGAATGACGGCAGCGTTGCTTTCTCAAGCCACCACCCAGGGAGCCTGGCTGAAAGCACAGAGGGAGCCGTGGCCTCCCGTCGCTGCGCTGTTACAGCTCCGTGCCTGAGCTGGGCCCTGTGCTGGATGCCGCCAGCTGGCCACGTCTTCACAGCCCCCCTCTTCTCTATCACGCATACATCTCATCCTGCTCCCCCGAGGGAGCCGTGGGAATGGCGCCAGGAGGTTTGGTGAAACACGCCAGGATGACAGCATGGATGGAAAAATGAGGAAGCATCTGACAGGGCAATGTTTTCTTGCATACAAAACAATGTTGTCTTTATTCCATCCCACCACGTCTCTGCTTTATTAACACAGGTTTCGGGACCTTACAGGCACCACGTACCCCTGGGAGAAGATGCTATAAACCGTGAACAAAAACTCAGTAAGTGGTTACTAGTGAATAATGCCTCCAAACGCCTGATAAGAAAGAGGAATGGGTGCCAACGCTGACTCCCCAATAGGTGGAAAAGGCAGCATTTCTGCATAGCCCCCTCCAAGGCAGCTGAGCATGCTGCTCGCACAGCAAGCCTAGGTCCCTTGGCCTTGCAATCCAAAAGCAAATGTCACTCTTTGATAAAACTTTGATTCCTTGCACCACTGCCACCAGACACATTTCTTTTTCATCTTGCCTTGCCTCTGACCTTTCAGTCTGCAACTCAGACTGCAAGGGAATGACTGTAAAAATACCTCAGATCTCCCAGCAGCACCAAGGTGGGACATGCTGCAGTTTTAAAAATGAGGATGAGGAAAGCTAAGTGCAAAAGATGGCAAATTCCTGAGCCTTGTAAAAATAGCCAACACAGTGAGCCTTAAGAACAATTTTTACACTTATTTCTGAGAAGGTTTTTGTTTTCCTGAATTAGGGTATTTCTTCATCATGCAAGTTTACATTTCAAATATCAGGCAGTAGAGTCAGTTGGAAGAAAAATCTCAGGATTTTCAGTTCTCACTGGAAGCACGCACTGAAACCACAAAGTTTCTCTCCTCCCTGCCCTCACTGAGGAGGGCTGGAACGACAGGCACGTGCTGAGTGACACCAGTAGTAAAACATGTATCATTTTAGACTCTTAACTCAGCACTTGGAGTAGCTATCAACAGGATCTTAACTAGAAGACCCACCTAAACCCTTGCTCTGCTAGGACATGTATACCTTGGACATATATTGCCATGGTTACAAAATTTTCTGTTATTTCACACAAAAACCACTAAGAAAACCAATTCTGGAGGTTGATTTCAAAAAGGTTTGAAAGTAACTAGGTTTCAGGAACTCTGCTTTTGAGAGAGGCTATCTCATGATGCCCATTATAAAATAATATAAACAAAAGTGTTTTTCTGCTAGGTTAGTCTTGTAGTTGTTCTAGGTAATACTGACAGACAGATAGATAGGTAAAGGTCTTTCCTGCCAAGGAATGTAAAGCAGAAAGTCCTCTCCAAAACGCTTGAGGGTTTCTGAGCAAACTATACAGTGCAGGACCAAAAAAAGGATAGTGTATTGTTTGACAGATACAGATCCAGCTACAGATCTTTCTTAGGCTCTAAATTAACTATTTTTAATTAAAAAAAAATACAGCACCTTAGGAAAGTCTCAGTCTGTCACTTCAAGATGCTAAAGGAAGGGAAGAATTTAAGGGAAGGGTAGAATCACCACCAGTCTGTGGAGATCTTGATAAATACCTTCCCTGTAGCACAGTGCTGTCATAATACTATCTCACTTTATGGAGCACGACACTAAAAATTAGAGAAGAAAAAGCCCACAACATTTATACAAGCTAATAAGGTATTCTGCATTGCTCTGGGATGGGCTATGGAAATGCACACAACTTGGCTAAGCAGTAACTTGCTAAACCAGTATGACTCTCTTATTTTCATAGTATAAGCACAGCCCTTCTGGGCAAGAAGCACGTCATGCATCTGCACAGTGTGAGGATGGCTCAACGAAGTTGATAATGATAATCCTAAGTGCCAAAGTCACCCATGAAAGTGAGACTTAACTTGTTTTGAAAATTTCAGTGTGGGTGAGTTCTTGCACAATACTCCCACAACATCTTGCAAGGTTTTCTTGCTGTGGGGTCAATTCTGCAAAGCTTACAAAGAAATCACGTAACAAACTTGATTAATCCCTTAAATGCATATTCAAGCAAGAAGATGCATTTAAACTAAAACCTCTCAGAGCATACATCTTATGTTAATTGTGATCTAGTTTGACAGAATCCTAATCATTATTGGGATCTGTATAAGAGAACATTTAACAATAAATTGACAAGTATTATAATAATAATCTTCTTAATAATAGTTTCTTACTTGGATTAGGAACAATATTAACCTCATTACCACTCTTCTGTTTGCCATTAGTATAACAAAGGCTAAATAAAATCCATTTAAAGAGATCTGTGTTACTGAACCAGCATGTATTTTTAGACTAGATTATGGATGCTGAACTACAAACATTCAATCATCTACCAAACTGTAAGGCAAAAGTTATTGTTTCAGAAGAAACACGCTTCAGTTTATACTGTGTCTTGCTTTCCATTTAAATAAACAAAGCTGAAGAGTTTCAAGCTTTTCCTAGCAGTGGGATAGGGAGGCTGAAAGAAGCCTCCTCTTGCACAGGGCCAGTTGAGGTAGGCTTACAGCCAGCAGTTGCCATAACCATCTCCAGGACCACAGGCTCTAGGTCCAAGAGCAAGAGCTTACAGCCTCTCGAGTTCAAATTAACTCTGATTATACCATTGCTCTGACACCTTCAGGCACTCCCCTGGGGACACTTTCTCTCTTTCTTTCCCTGGTTTCTGTCAGCGTTTATCTCATCCTGTCTTCACCTCAGCCTTGTCTAGTCTCAAGATGCAGGGACTCTGGTGAACTAGATACTCTCAGTAGGTGTATTCTCTATATCCCTCCAACAGGAAAAGATGTGAAACCCCCTTCTCCACAGCCTTCCCTTTGCTACAGAGGCGGAAGGTCCTGAAGCTTGAACTAAGGACAAGGAAAGGGAGGCTTTATCTCTTTAACTAAGGTTTTTTTCTGACTTATCAGTTACAGAAGATACTTCACTGTACTGGGCAGAAGGAGATTTCTAGCATCAGGGTGTCACAGGACTGTTGACCACCTTATATTTACATTTTCCTCCTTACCTTTCCAAGACAGTCAAAAGAAATCTAAAAAGAAATTAGTCTCCTATTTACATTCATGTTACTTTATACCTGACTCACTGTTCTTAAAATGAAAGAACTACAGCAGCCTGAAAGCAGTTAAAAATCTCCTCTTAAAGATAATACGTACATTTACTGTGAGCCAGGGAGTATCCATCAATTACTCATTTACATCACACCCTGTACCTCTAGAGCATTCAGGCAGGCAGCCTGAAAAATGCCATTATTTAAATGTAAAGCAATATGAGGCTGGCCTGATGAACCACCATGCAATCGCATCTTGTAAGGGGATCCACATTTGCAAAACAGTGTCCGAGATCACTTTATCTTCTTTATTCTTGAAACGAAACCTACTACAGTCTGACAGCTCTAACAGTAAATGGCACGTACAGAAAGCACTTCCAAAGCCTGCTGCCAGCAGCTGAGCCTGCCTTGCAACAACAGCACTGAGCACCACAGCAAACAGTCACAGCGTGATCAGAGTGCCAGCTGGAGCAGCTCTGCCTGGTGTTTCAACAGCTGTTGAGAAAAGCTGGGTTCACATGCTACAGACTGTACTGCCGCAGGAGCTTCAGTTGGGATAGAAGGCAAGACAAAAAGCAAGAGCACATACGCTTCTACCGTCGAGTCTTTGTAAAGTGAAAGGAAATGGTCAACACCAAGCAGAGAAAGGAATAACTAGAGCAGTATCTAGGGCAGGAGGGAAGAAGTCAGGGTTCCTCAGGTCACATCTCCATATCTAGGAAGGCTAACAAAAACACAAGGCTGTGAAAGAAATTATGAAAGTCTATTAGCGTGCCAAGGAAAACAACACGTCTAAGTCTGCATAACAAGTCATTGGGAAAAACAACCCCAGTAACAGGCTTCCCAGACTAGGGAGATTCTACATGCTGAAACTCTTTTCTGTGCTGTTTGTGTTTCAGTGGCTTCTCCACAAAAAATGCATGGCAAAACCCATTTACTAAAGTGCCAGAAATTATAGACACAACTCTCTCTTATACAAAATCCCATCACATGTTTTCAGCTTGATATTGCAGTAGCAAATGGTGGTCCCAAACATATTAAAGATATGATGTTCTCGGGATCACATTTAAGCACACCAACAATGCATTCCCAGGACTGGGACTCACTAAACAACTGGGATAAGAATCTTCTAAATGACAAGAGATTGGGGCCAATGGTTGGGAGCAGCGCAGTACTGCAAAATCAGAGTGACAAACAATGATTGTTCTGATCAATTTCTCTCATGAGTTCATACTCACCCGTACAACTACCACTTGTACAGACACGTGTTCAGGCAGTCGAATGGGAGCCCGGAAATGCATTGCCAAAGCTACCAGAAGGTGAAGAATGGAAATCAGATTCTTGCCATGGATTGCTGCAGGGAACAAGGAAAATGAAGCCAATTAAAGAATACTGAGGCCTTATTTTAAACAAAGAGCTCTGGGAAAAAGGCAAGAAAAAGGCAGTGAAAAATGCCTTTGGTGAACACAACTTTTTTTCTTTTTATCCTTCTTCCTCTTTTTCCTAAATTAACAAGGCCTACAATGCAATTTTACAGGTAGCAAAGCCTAGATTCAACCCTCCCTTTAAGTTACGTGCATAACTTAGGAGTCCAAACACTTCAGCTCCCTCTCTAGTCAATGAAGACAGGCAGACTCAATCACTTGCCTTCCACTGTAATGGAGAATATTGGAGAATTCTGCTTTTAGCAGACTTGCAAAGTGTTAAGACAAGCTTTCCTGGCTATAAGAGATGAACCCCACCCACTACCTAGGTGAAGGGACTTCTCAAATTCCATTCTCACTTCCAGATTGTAACAAGCCATGCTTAAACAGAGGGCGCTTTCTGCTTAGCCTGTCAGAAGCTGCATCCTCCAGCAGGATGCAGGATCCTTTTACTCTCACTGTGGTGGCCTGAAGGATTAGACCACTCTCTGGTACTTGAATGACTAATACATTCCTCATATCTGTAGGGATTCAAAATCAGGAAGCAAACAAAAAACTTTCTAATGAAAGCATATCCTTAAAGGAACAAATTACTTCAATTATCCCATAGCCATGTACATCTGTCCTTAAACAAAGACAACAGAAGAAGGCACCAGTTACAATCCATACATGGATGTGGTAACGCCCTCTCTGCAAATAAAGAAATAATTTTAAAAAACACACTGCATCACAGAGAATATGATCAACCTATTGATTATCATACCCTCCTTGCCTGTGAAGCTGAGACAGAAAGCATAACAGAGTCCTTACAGTCAACGTTCCACTTGATTGTCCAGCCATGGGGTCGCAGTAAATCATGGACAGCTTCCAGGACCGTCTGCAACTTTTGTTTCTGACCAATTTCAGATTGCGTCACTTCTGCCACATTCAGTTTACGGTCAGCTAATTTTTCTGTATTTGAAAAAAAAGAACAACAAAAAGAACAGACAAAATCAGATTAAACAAGGGCCTGGGTGGGAATAATCAGCACAGAGCACTGGGCAGAGCTGGACTCTGCTAGAAATTTTCCAAGAGAATGATTTTCCTCTGAAAGCAAAATAGCTGAAAGTAAACCTTTCATCGAGGTGTGTCAATTCCATTAAAACCTGTGATAGGAAACTGGTAAGGTCTGGCAGAACATGTTCATCAATCAGGTGTCAAAATATATAACAACTTTCAGATAGTAAGTAATAACAGATAAGTTAGTAATAACATTTATTGTACCTCCCATTTTCTTTCACTGCTGAAAAGCATTTGGCACAACACAGCCTTCACTACACAAGGAATCTGCACAGGTTTAATGGACTTTTCTAATAACAAGTTAATTTAGGACAAAAAAGAGGAAATATTGTGTGAACATTTACTTCAGCTTGATAAGTTTTATTTCAGGTTAGCTGAAGGTATGAATTTAAGCTAAAGCAAACTTTGCCTCCTCAAACCATCAAGAGTCATACTCACATGACCCACAGATTTATACTGGAACTAATTTAAAGAAAGAAGTAAGTTGGTACAATCTTGTCACGTTGTTACGACATTGTCACATCATGGTTGATTACTTCCAAAAAAGAATTAATGCAGGAAATTTTGTAAAATGCCTTTACTAAAATTTGAATTCCGTTTCTGTAATATAATTATTTGTCGCCAAAGTCTTAGACAAGTCATTCTTCTCTTCCTCTGCATTGTGGCCCTTGCCAAAGACACAAGAGCTGAATTTCTCTAAAAAAGAAAAAAAAGAAGAGAGCTGAGGAAGGTGGGGTGGAGTCCTCCAGCCACCAGAGCAATGAGAACAGCTGAGCTCTTTTCTCCCTCCACCCTGGGGGAAAAAATGGTCAAATTCACTCTGCTGCTGGGACTAGGAGGTCAGGACTGGTTGAACATATTCCAATTATATATTATTATTCCAGTTTTTAAAACAGAAAAACATACTTCACCAAAACTGTTTTCAGAAAACGGGATGGGCTTCAACTCTAAAGATTCTTTCAGAAACGTTTCAGAGTTGTCAAAACCTATTATTCCAGTAACGGAAATATTTCTGCTCTCAAGTTCAAGAGTATGTTTCTTCTGGACATTTTACCTAGCTGAAGATATATATATCTATTTTTTTAAAGTGACAGAAATACAAAAGTACTTTAATAACCCAAAGAGAAGAGACTTGCAGGTTATCAACTCACAAATACTTTGAACATTTTGACCGTTTCTATCAATCTACAGTAGGAAATTTTTATCAATATCTGAGTAATATTAATGGGAAAAATGTTCTTTAGGCAAGATGTCTCTGAGTCTTTTTTAAACTGACAACCAAAACATGCAAATATTATTTTAAATTATTTTAGATGTTTTTTTAAAAATTATACTACAAGATTCATTTTTTGGTCACGTGTTATGGTTCCTATCTATTCTCAGCCCAAGTTAGCTGCCAGTCAGCAAGAGGAAATTTATTTCCTTTCACCCTGACACCATGTCTACCAAGCCAGTCCAGCCTCTCTGAGTGGCACTTCTTGTACCTTGATAAAATTAACTAAACAAGGAGCTCCACCTCAGTCGGTGAGACAGCCGTTTGCTAATCTCTTACTCAACTGCTTCAAAAATAAGCCCGCTGACAAGCTGTTGTCTTTCATCTTTTTTTTGTGTCTGCCTATCAGGACAGATCTTCTTGAAACCTCTCTCACACACAAGGAACCATACCTACTACTTGGAGTTTAATGACCCTACTTTGTCAGCCTTTCCTGCAGGCGCCAGAAAAGACGACTTGCGCAACAGAGGGCTGACTTAATTCTGAGGCCTCCAGCATCAGGAGCACCACCACAAGCACGACGCGCTTTGCCTCTTGCAGCAACGAGACAGCACGAAGATGGATAGACTCAGTAATATAAGTCTGGCTGAAGAAACCAAGACACCACTGAGGAACAACACAAGATTGGGGCTGAGTTGTGACAGTTTCAGGTCAGGGGGGAAGCACTTGCTCTCCAGTCAGAGGCCCAACAGGAAGAAAATGAGGAAAAACCAGCCCAGTTAAAGTCTCAGGCTGCAAAATGTACATGTCTACCTTTCCTCCTGTAAGATATGCCAAGTCCAACTGAGCTACATATGTATGTATGTATGTATGTACCACTACGCACTTTCTAAATGTCTGCAGGCCTGAGGGTGGAACCATGGCCTCCACAGGGAGCCTAAGAAAGCAGTGATACCTATGACAAATGGCTACAGTGAAATGCACTACCACCTGCTGAAACAGCAGTGTCTGTAGGTTAAGAAGTACAACTGTATTCACACAAATACTCCCCAGCTAAAATTAAGTCTACACCCCTGCTCCCCGCCACGTCTGGAGGGTCCCAGCTGCAGTCTAGCCAGACAGTGTTAAAAGTACTCTTGCTTTATTCCTCAAGTTATTTTTGAGGAGTTTTAATTGCACACGAAGTTAATTATTGTTAACCAATTTTAAAAGCTTGTGAATGTTCACCAAAACGCTGCAGAGCTGTTATTTAAGAGGCATATGCAGAAAAATTCAGTAAGCAGCATCCGTTAGCACCAGTGGAATTAGCACCACTAGGTCCTCTTGCCCCACTCTGACACACACATCCCACATCCCAGCCCACTCTTGAAAAAATGTCATAAGTAAACTGAGAGCAGTCTGACTATCTGTGTGGATTTACAATGGTACTTGAAGCTTCAAGTCTCTTTGTTTGCTAAAAGCACCCCCATAAATCATGGTATCATCATAAGGTTTTCTCCATTGTGCTTCTTGTGTGAAGACACACATTGCAAAGACGTAAGGGGGTTGCAAAATCACAGTTGCTTAGCTGACTATATCCTTTCATGAATCATTCACACACAAGTGCACATTTTGAGTATGTGCCTGCTACCATGCATTCTCTTTTTCTCGTTTTTTCCCCTAAAAGTAATTCTATCAGGACCTCAGAAAAGCTCTCAGTCCAAAAGCTTTCAGAAGCAAACTATACAGACAGAATTTTGGACCACGTGGCTTCTGCTTGGTCCCCCACTGTAAACACGAATCTCTTCACCTGTTTTCTGCCACATATTTCAGCTGTCTGGACTATACTTAGTCCATGAAACAAATAGCTAGGAATCATCTGGATTTTCTCCCCTTTCAGCAGACAGCCTGAGAAGAACAGATGGAGAAGTTGACACTGTAGCTATCAGTCAAACAAACTGTATTCGTGGTGAGGTGGTGAGTTACTGCACAGACCTGTGGCTGTCTGCAGCTTTGGAAGGGATTAACTTTGGGCCCCTTCCCGTCTCTGGGGCCGCCTTCTCTTCTGTGAACTCACCTAACAGCTTTTGCAGCACCTGCCCATCATAAAGGTCCTCTTCAAGCTGTTTGACAATGATTCTCTCCTCCACCAGCACATCATTAATCCAGTCAATTAGAACCTGGAAGTACAGAAAAAGGAGGCAAATGTCTTAAAACCGCTGAAATATGTTCCCTCCATTCAAGGCAGTAATCAGGAACATAAAACAGAGCAAGAGCAACCATATTTATGTATTTCCAAGTTACAGAGAAATAACAGACGAAGAGATGCTTTTGCTCTATTGTTTTTAATTCAGGTCTTGTAGCATGGCAATTTTAGTGCCCTCTATTTTTTCTTATTAAAATGTCTCCTTATAGCACCAATTCTGAAGCAAGTAGCAACTAGCAGCTCTGCAACAATAACCTTTGCTAGTATCTATGTTCTCCAGGTCCCAAAACTCATATCTTACCCGTTTCATGTGAACAGCAGACCTACCAATAGTCCTACGCTCCCACCATAATCTCTATCCCGAATAGATGTGAGTGGTGTGCCAGGAAGAAGAGCTTCAGGGGGGAAAGAGTGAATGCTCCTGCTAACAGGAGCTAAACAGACCCATTAGCTTGATCCCTACCATTAGCAACAGGACAAGGCATTTTATCTTAAGCTATGACAGAATACAGAAGTCTGGAATAAAAATTTTGGTCAAATGGGCCTGATAACCATTCTACAACATATATAATAGTCCCCATATGCTGACTACCATAACTATAAAAAACATTCAATCACCTGCAAAACAGGAATGAACATAAAGAACCTTTAAAAAGAAAAGGAACTGAGTTAAGTTTTGCAGGTGCCAAAGATAATAATTTCCAAACAGTTACAGGAAAAACAGCCTTGACCATTTGAAGTTGGCAGTAGCGCTTTCCTCCAATTTATTATTTGGAAAATTAAATTGCTTTTGCAAAAATAATATAGTTCTTCGGGAAGAGATGCAATGCTAAATCCTGCTAAATCCTTGATTCTGTAAGAGGAAGAGTATTGCCAATCATAGACATGCAAAATCCATTAATTAGAGCCACCTAAAGCAATGAGCCTCATTTTAAAATCCTGCAGTTTTTAATTTGCTTCATATAAAATTGTGGATTCTTTAAATTCACTTTCTGATTAGATCCCATACTTCTGTCTCTTCTCGGCAGTCACGATGGCTAAGAAAGTTTTAATATACAAGAGATTGTGAAACAAAAGCAAATAAATAAAATATAGACAGGCTTGCACTGGAAAACACCCACTTTGGCAATTCAATGAAACATGAGCATTTGAATATGTTGGTCACAAGGACATTTAAGTAATTCAGCCTGACTACCGACGTTCATTTAATCTACCAACCTCAAGTAAGGCTTAGTGTCCACAAAGAAGTTTACAATCCAAATATGAAATACTTATGCTTCATGTACCTCTAATCTTTATCTTTAGTACTTCCAAAGCATGTTGAAAATGTGCAGGGCTGAACTGTAACATGTCAGCTCAAAAAATTGTAACATGTCAGCTATCATCTGGCATAGGGCACCAAACCTTTGGATTTCCTTTGAAAACCCCAACCAAAATTAGCTCATCAGAGATTATAGCCAGCAAAAGTTAAACGCAAGAAGATGCAGCCTAAATAAAACAGTTAGCGGAGCTCTGGTCCACAGGTGGGGAACCATGACCACATTTGGAAAGAAAATTCCAATCAGCTATTTTTGTCTCTTTCAATCTTTTCCAGGGGATAGAAGGACATTTATGACAAAGGGCTGGAGAGAGACATTAGACAAGCTAGCAAAGGATCACAGCTGGAAGACAATGAGAAGAGGGATACCATCTTTCACCTCGAAAACAGTTCACCAGTGACAGAAAAGTGAGTCCTAAATAACAAGATACTTTCTTGCCCCAGATCATCTAGAAAGAGGTTTTCTAAGCCTGTCAATAAGATATCTGCCCAATTCCAAAATGACACAAGTTTGACACACAGACACATAGACATCAATAGAAAAACAACTGAAGAAACCAAAGTCAAAGAAGATTTAGGTCTTCCATGAGATTTACAGAGCAGACTTTCAAAAACTATCTGAAGTTCAGCTGAAATTACATTTGATAATCAGATCCCATTACAGTCTTTGTTAAAGGAAGACTCAGGATGCTAAACTATTTGAAACCATTAATAAACATTTTATTTTGTCTGTCCTGTGCTGAATGGTATTGAAGTCAGAATCTAGAAAATGCCAAGGAATTAAAAACAAAAGTCTGGAAGCACCTTCTAATGTAGGCACCAACATCCCATTTCCAAGAGTGTAAATACACAGGAATCACAAAGTGGCTTTGGGTACAGGGTGTTAAAAAAGGGAAATACTTACACTATGTGCTACTTAAATGTTTCAGAGAAATTTAGCACTGAAAAACTTTTGGCAAAAAAGTACATAAAAGAGATACAGATTAAACAAGGTCTAGTCATAGTTATTTTATTATTTTAATAGTTCAGCACCTGAATGAAAGAAAAATATCCCAAAGAATATTCTAACTTCTTTAGTGTTCAGACTACAACTCCAGCTCTGCCAGAAAAAATGAATTTGCAATTTATATTTAAGAAAAAAAAAAAATCCAAGTGTTTTTTTTTTAACAGCCCTTGAACACTGGCAAGAGCTGTAATTAAAAAACAAACAAACAAACCCCAAAAATGTTCTGTCCCACCTCTTAATTTCCTGATTGTGTCTTAATTAGGAGCCTGGAAAAATCTTTCTGCACAGAATTTTTTATTTTTAACTTTTACAAGGGAAATAAAGCACCATATTGCTTGTTGAAATGACGAACATGCAGAAACACTTTCTGACTCTTCTCGCGGGAAGTCAGCTCTCCAGTTCTTCATAGTTGCTCTGCTTCTGTCTTTGCATGAAGGAAAGTATTCAATAACCTAAACGTCAAAAAATTTAAACAGCTTGATAGAGGCACAGAGTACTTGGTGGGAAGAAGACAGAAGGTGCAGAAGAGAGCTTTTCCTGTGCATGAAAATATGCTTAACTTCGATCTGTCTGATCTCACACTCCTTTATCCATTCCTTCACTTCTGTGCCTGCACTTCATACATCTGCAGTTCAATATTGCCTCTTAGGCTCGGGCTACATTTGCCGCATTAAATAATGGGTGTAAGAGAAACACTGCAGGACTGAGGAAGTGGTTTATTGCAAAGCCTGTTCTCCCAGCGTCAGCCCTAACACCATGCCTCTCCTTACACACAACGGCTAGTGAAGCCACCACAAGATCCCAGATGTAGCTAATGATCTTCAATGCACCTGAGACTCATCTTCTCGTTCAGTACTTGGAGACTCACAAAACAGCATGCAGGCACATGGAAATGTTTGTTAGGTCACTTAACTTGTCATACCTTCATAAAAAGCTGCCTTTCTATAGTCTTCTAGAGTATTTGGGATTAGCAGCATGATTTTAAAACTTTAATACAATATCCCCATGTCCTCAAAACCATGCCTGCCCTTTCATGCATATCCATACTCATATAAAACATCTCTGAACTGCATCAAATACTCAGACACACGCGTTTGAAGTTGTAAAATTTCCAGTGGTGCTTCAAATTCTGACACATCCATTTATCGTACCATTTTTAGGACAAATGCGTACATCTGGTTAAATGAGCCATGTTGCGTTACTAAACACTGGGCTGAAAACTGAAATTCACCATGAGGCAGACAGCTGAAACAAAACAGTGCTAGAAATCTAGAATGAAAAATGAGTCTGAAAGACTCTGCCTGACCAATTTGTTTTTTCAGTTCATGCAAGATAGGTTTTTACATCAAACTTCACCAGCTCGTAGAAGTATTTTTGTTCTGCAGGCTGGCTGCTCCCTTGGCGGTGAGGCACATTCAGAGTTAATCTGCAGAGCTCAAGGGCATAAGGACCCCACAGTCACCGCTATACAGTAATGAACAAAAATGAAAAACAAGACAAAATACGTGAACACATCTGGCACAATGGGGAAACAGGAAGCCCAGTCATCAAAAAGAGCAAAGAAAGAAAACCTTGATTTCAATGACCCTTTTCCCCCCGACTTCTGGGAGAATTAGGAAGCAGAGATCAAAGGTATGAAAGCTTAACTGGTTTCAGGGTTGAGCATGGAAATTAATGTTAAAAATTCATATTCAGGCCTGGAAACTATTGACTAAGCAGAAAGCAGTGGCAGCCTGTAAACAAAGAGAAGGCTCCTTGTTTTCAAAAGCAGACCACGGAGCACTTAGGAAGCATGGTTTCATCTGGTCACACGTGAAACCTTACCAAAGGGACAGTGGCTTCATTTCGGTTTTCTCTTTACCACAATGAATTTAAAAAAGCTGTAAAATTAGACATGGAAAAAGGTGATAATTTCTAGGACAGTGAATGATTTACTACAAATGAGAATGTTTACTCATTTCAGGCAGTATGTAGAGCAGCAGCGTTTGAATCTGTATTAAGTTCAGATGAGTTTTTAAAGGCCAAAAGTTGTTGCAGTACCAGCCGATCTTACAGAAGTCTTTGCAGGGAGGGAAAATATCTTGCAACTGTGACTTGCTGTCTTTTGTCAAGGCAAAGTACTTTCAGATGGGACCCAATTCTTGCAAGCTGCAGTTCTAAAATTTTGGATTCAATTAGTGGAAGCTCTTCTTCATACTTTTCCTACCAAAATCCATGAGAAAACCCTAGGAAATCTGCCACTTATGTGAAATGTTAAAATATTTTTTCAAAGTCTCTGACTCAATTCCTACAGCCTATTAACATTAATTATGTTTAGGATGACAACCAGCCATGAAGCTTTTGAAACTTTTACCCTTCAGTCATATCTGAACCAGAAGGGGGAAAAAAGATTCCTTCTACCTTTACACAAAGAAACACACATGAACAACAAGGAAAGCACACATAGATCAGCCTCTTTTTTTTTTAAGTATTTAAAAGAGAGCTAGAACAATCCCCAAAACACTCTTTACAATTAGTGACATGGACCAACTAAGGCAACTTTATATATTCATGGGAATTGAATTTTAAACAGATTCACAATAACATACAGACTAGAAACCTGACTCTGAAGTATACAAGAAGAAATAATGTATCACAGGACACCTCTCTATCCGATCACAAAACAGCTCAGACTTATAATTCAAATGCTTACTTTAAGTTAGTTGTGCACTTGTCACTTGGCAAATATGGGGCAATGAGTAAACGAAGCTCACACATTTCAGGCACCAAAAATAGAGTACTTTGTGAATAAATTATTTATACATATATATAAATAAAACAATAACTCATCTTTCTTTCCCTGATCTGAATTTTCGGCTTTAGGTCTGTTCAGTCATGTACCAAACTGTGTTTGATTACACACAGAGCAAATGAAGTGAGGAAAAAAAGGCTGCTGGCCACAGAGGGAACTTAGCTGAACACTTCATATTGACAAAATGTGACCAACTATTTTTAGAATACCATCAATGATGATAACAAACAACACTTTGTGGCATAATTCTAGTTCCTGATGATTTTCATATGTGCAAGAGGACTGAAAGGAGGTATTTTAGCATCCCCAACTAAGCAGCCTTCAACAAGGGGATTCACTGTATATTTGCTTTATTAAGAGTGAGGAATGAGGCTTTTTGTTGGTTTTCTTTTTTTTTCTGTTGGTCTCTCTGTGTTACTACAATGCTATACAATCTGTCTCTCCAGAGTTACAATGGCCCTGTCAAAATCACTTCCAAACGCTCACACAAGCTTCCACTAATCAATCCACTATGCATATAATTCCTATGGCATGAGGCTAGCAGAAATTAAAACAACATTTTGTGGAGACAAAGAGATATTAAAGCAGTGGCAGCAACAGATATCTCTGCTGCTTCTTTGCACTGAGATCTATTTACCCAACTGTATGTGACTGACAGAACAGAAACACTCAAAATCAATGATGGCAAACCATTGGCACGTCTAACTCTGGTGTTGAAAGAGATTTGGGCTGGCACCAATGAAACTAAGTCATACTGCCAAATTTCAAAAGCCATGATGCTCCATTGCTGCTATTGACACATTCCTCTCTGAGGGGAATAGAGAGAGAACCACTTTGAACTATAAAAACCTCCATCTATTCAACCCCTCACTCCTTGCTAGTCCGTGGAGATCTTTCATTTCAAGCCCTGTGGGGCAGGCAGTCTTTTCTGCTGGCTGCTGCTGTATAGCACTTAGCACGGCTAATTCTCATCCAGCACTGGTGGTCTTGGAAAATGTCATTAACCACTGAAGAACAGAAAACAAGGAATAAATTGCTCATTTTTTTGCATTATCCAAACTCTGTGGCATAAAATAAGTTTTGCCAACATAATTCAAACCTCTCCCTGCCTTACAGATTCACACCAACATAGTGTTAAATATTTCTCTAGCTGAATCTCCTAAAAACTCTCAACTGCTGAGAGGTATGCAAATGATTAGCAATTACCTAAATAACATAATTTTCAAGGAGGCACTCTACAGGACACATCTCTCCTTTGAGGATGATCCCAAGGAAACAATCTCCAGTTACACGCTGCTCCCTGCACCAGCTGTTCCAGTTCAGTTGGTAATAACGTTACTCTCTCTTCATGCAAGTGTAAACTGGCATAGTGAACCAGAGCCT
Source organism: Calonectris borealis (assembly GCF_964195595.1). Lineage (NCBI taxonomy): Eukaryota > Metazoa > Chordata > Aves > Procellariiformes > Procellariidae > Calonectris > Calonectris borealis. Next base: position 77,635,500 of record NC_134312.1, on the reverse strand, counting down.
GATTCTGCAATGCGGTGTAAGCGCTCAGACACATTCTCGAGTGCTGCTCTAGCCCTGATTTTCATTCCTCCTGAAGGTTTTCAGGTTTTTAAACTGGAAAATATAACCTTGCTACACTACGACATCCAGGGAAGACTCACCAACTCGTATTAAATTCAACAGCAAAATTCCTAATTTAAAAGCAATTCTGATCTCAGTATCAAGTCTTCTGCATCACAGAGTGCATCTGGTTCCTTCACTGCAATGACTCTGGTTCAGCTGAATTATTCATGATAATATCACTGCTCCACTAGGAAAGAAACCACAGTACATTTTGAAAGAGTGGTGTAAGACCACTGTACCTTTTGAGCGAATTAATGGATTTAGGTACTAACAAAGAAAGAATGTGCAAATTCACTTAATTTAAAACCACAATGTATTCCAGGTGAATTACAACAACAAAGAAATTTGAGCACAGCTCCTTGCTAAAATCGGTTTGATGTGGTTTTGTAATCCTAAACATGTTATTGCAGCGTTAATAACAGATCACTGGGCTTGTTTTAAAGATGTACCAGATGAGCAGTTTGCTGAGGCATTCTGTGAAGCATATGTGTGCAGCCAGGGTGCACAAGGTTTCCTGAAAGGAATGTGCCACCACTCCACCCCCTATCTGGAGACAGTATACACTATCCAAAGTTTTCAGACCCACCCAGATACTGCTGCATTGTTGTTTCTAACAAAAATAATTTTTTAAAATAATTTTAAAATAACAAAGAGGAAGTGTAGCAGGAAGTATAACACAAGCACAAATGCTTTTTTGGAAAGAAATCACATTTGTTGAGAATTGCCATCCCTCTTCCTCCTGCTCAAGCTTTCACTATGTTAACCTCAACGACTTACTGCGTAGAAAAGGTTCTCCGAAACACTAGTCCCTCAAGATCAAATCCTCCATCATACCTGGCAGAAGCTACGAGCACTGCTGAGGCAGGAAGCCACAATTCACATCAGCACAGCTGGGAACACCATTATCAACACCTTGGGCAGGTGTCCCCAGTGACAATACAGGTTCAGGACAATCTGGCCCCTGCCCCAGCACACAAGTAAACTGAGGACTTTTCTTTAAAAAAAGCAACAGAATGTAGGGCAAGAAGAATCTCAGTTCCAACTTTCCTATAACACCAGAGGTCTCCTCATTGTCCCCTACCATGCCCTTGCTCATTTCAGTCCCACTCTTTCTTCTCCCGAAATCTCACTAATGCTTTCCAAAGCTCCTTCCCTGTATTCATAAACAGAAGGAACCTAGGTTTATGTGCAGTGACTGCAAGTAGATTCAAGCTAAGCACTTACCCTCACTGTGATAATCACAGGGCTATAAACGGGCAATGGATCTTTATTCCGTAACTACCATGAGCGCTCTGACATTCAGCCTTTTCTTGTTTCTCTCATTGCTGCTTTTAGCCTTACCTTGTTGATGACCTCAGTTTTCACAGATATACTTCAGTAACAAGTTGTTATTCTTCAGCTGTGTTCTTGATAACCAGCTTGTAAACGACTCTGGCTCACTAGTTAAAGATTTGAAGAAGGACAAAATAGTGATTTCCTACCTTGATCAGTTCTTTGAACTTGGGGTCTTCCTTTGAGTTCGGATCAATCATAGTGCGTTCCTCATTCTCCTCTGTCCAAGTAAAATGGAAACTTTAGTGAGATCCACTTCAAATGTACACTGCTGAAATACTGCAACAATTCCTAATCATGAAGTGGCCTGTCAGCTGATCAAGAAATGACAGTGCCTAGTCATCCTCTTAGCAAGGGAATATCCGATGAGCAAAGTGTTAGGCATTTTTAGAGATACACAGAAAGATAACACAGCCCTAGCTTCCCTAAAATAAGATTGCTTCCACTGACCCTCCCCAGCTCAGACCCAGCTCAGACCCTGCTGTATGCAGAATACTTCAGGAAAATCACTGTCCTCTATACCCTGTGGGGCATGTTAATATTAACATGCTAAAAAGTGCAGTCAACTACTTTTCTCCCTCTCCTCAATTTGTATTTAATTTCTATTTGAAAACACCTGTCCCAAATTACACCATCTTGAAGAGTATAGCAAGCTTATGGCACTACACTCAGTGCAACTGCTGAGACTTGGGCTGACAGTTTGTGCCTCTGCTCCCTGGTTCCATGAAACTTGGTCATGCATGCGACGTGCTGGAGCACGTCTCTTATTTTAAATTCTGGTGCTTGCTTTCAAGTAGCAGACCTCTCCCTGCACCCTTCATTTTAGCTCCTTTAGTAGCCAAGTGGTAGCTGTGATCTAGGTTAGATCTGTTCCTTTCAGTGGAGAGCAAACCCTGGCTACTGCACAACAGGAAGACAAGGATGGGTGATAGTGTCACAGCTACGCGAGGAGCTCCACATCTCTTCAGCTAAAATAATTATTTATAAACCCCATGGATTTATCTTCAGCTGAGTCCAGACAGGCAATATGGAATCCTATTTTCCTATTGATTTCTCAATTCCTTCCAGCATGACAACAAAGGAGGGGTTTCGGTATGACCATTGGTCAGGCCATTGCCACACTGCATAGAGGAACCCTTTAAAACCTGACAATGACCAGCCTACAGTGACTTCCTATTGCAGTGCTAGACTTCGCTGCTGTCAGGTGGGAAACATGACACTACCACCTCCTAGACACAAGACAGACTATACCATCTAACTGGTTACCTTAGACTTCACCCAGACGTTTGGGTTCAGTATTTTCCAGGGCCCTTTATCTTTATTAAAAAAATAAGACCCTGCTATCTGAACACACTTGACAAATTTCCCAAACCTACGAAAAAACCATGAATTCTTTCGCTGCCTTTTTTTCCCCTGTTCCTTTACTTCCTCATTACTGCCTAGGATGAGCCAGGCAGTCTAGTCGTAAGGAAGTGACACCCACTACACACCCAAAATACTGCTAACTGAAACCCTGAACAAGATTTGACCCATAATGGTATACAATTCACCATAGAACTTTGCTTAAGGTTCACCAGTGGTCATGTCTTTGCACAACAGGCCTTCAGGAGTGGTCCTGCATCTTCTCAGATCATACACACCTTTAGTGGTACCCGGGAGAAATCACTGGAGGCACTCTTGGAGTGGAGACACTCGATCCATACACATACACAGAACAACCAACATTTTGCCCATGTCTCAGAAGAACAGTACTTTGCATTTCCTACTACTCTTCTAATCAGAAAATCTAAATGACTAACACTTTTGTTTTTCGTTTACTGTTTTATTATTTGTCTCCATGACAGCTTGGTTCAGCTAATTCCGTAGATTAAGAGACATATGGTGAGGAAAGAACAAAGTGTTTTATTCCAACATGTTTTAAACACTTTTTGCTATTAAATTATGCTGTTGCTCTTGTAGGGACTCGGGGAGGGGGGAGGAACGGAGAGAACAGGAATTTGAATATTTACCTTCTTTCTATAAAGCATTGCTTGTTTTACATACTTCTATCCTAATCACATTTAATTACTATTTTTAGCAGCCTAAATGCTCATCTGTTCATTCAGTATCAGGTCCCATTTTGCTGTACTGTCACTTGCAAAGTGGCAGCAGTAACCCAAGGAGGAACATAGCCTCCACCAGTTAACAACAGTGTAGTATGTACGTTGAGATAAGGCAGTCTAAGGGTTCCACGGGAACCACGACACACACTTCTACTACAGGCTTTCTGTGGGTTGGTCCTTTTGCGCTTCAGTTCCCCATTTATATATATAGAGAGAGAAGATACCACTTCCTTACCATAGAAGGATGTCTGATATGCACTGGGCCAATGGGTTAATGGAACTGAAGTAAATCTTAAGCAGACAAATTCAGCAGTACTTTCCATCTAATTCTTTGCAAACCTCAACTTTCTATTTTCAGGATGATCACAGAAAAACTCAAGCTCTCTGCCAATTCATTGAACAAGTCAATTTTCCCATAAACTACCTAGTTTAAGTGTATCTGTATAGCTGGCCCTGCTCTTTAAATTCCATTTTAGCCCTTCTAATTTCTAGTCTACATGTGACATGAAACAGTTCTCAGTTTTCATGCCCAATTCTCTCAGTTTCAACTGAGCAGTCTACATTCAACAGTAAAGCTACTGTTAATGGATATGGGGGTCACAGAGGCCACCTTCATTAATAATCGCTTAGTCGAGGTCTGTAGCGCAAATACTTTACCTAATAGCGTGTCTTCTGGATGGATGTCCACAGTGCTTGGGTTCATTGGTGCATTGATAGCATTTTTACCTTCTTCTTGGAGGTCACTCACTGAATAGAGGGAAAAAAACAGAAAGAAAGACTGTAATAAATGCAAAGTTTGCAGATATGTAGGGGCTGAAGAGGGTATTCATAATAAGAGAAAGCATCTGGTAGATCCATTTCAAAACGGGCCCACAGTTTATGGAATTAAGAACTGCAGTCGCAGTGGAAAATAAAATCAAAGTAACATCCTTTTATAGCTTCTTATTAAACTGAGCCACCACACAACTGGCTGAAAATATTTTGCAAGAAACCCAACTCTTACCACTCTGTGGTAAGAGCAACCTCAGAGTGCCTGTTTCTCCTGAAGGAAGGGGTGTAAGCTTTGTCTGCAGGACGGCCCAGATCTAGAGCAGACAGCAAACTGTAAAAACAAATTCCTTTTCTGATAGCACGACCACCACTCATCATCACCTTTTGTAGCTGCAGAACTCCCAGGCACTGCAACTTACTACCGGCCTTATTAAAAGCCTCAGAGAATCCCACGAGACCTACCAAATAAAGATGAAAACGTATTTAATTCTAGCATTGCCATTGGCTAAAAATAGATGTAGCACGATCTGGTGAACACAAATCTGGGATTTGTGATTTCAAGCTCTTGTCCTAAACCGACAACTCTCATTTGGGACAGTCGGTAAAGTACCCTTCATCAATAAAATGGATATTAAAATACTTTCCTACGTCCTGCCACATGGGAGGAACTGAACTTGAGGACAAGCACTGAATAGTTCTTCAGTATCTTCACTGCGCTTGACAGTAAGAAAAGCACTAGTAATGCTATAACAGTTTTATACTCTCCAAGGCACATTTCCCCCTAAACTCAGACAACTATTATCTATTATGAGCCAAGCTATTGAAATACATGCATTTGAAATAGGAGATACAAAGACACCATAACAGTCCCATCTATTCAGTGACAGTTCTGTGTTAGCATAGGCTAAGATGATTTGTGACAGCATTTGTGGTATTGCAGTCTCCTTTGGGAAAGGTCCAAGTCCCATATTTTTTCAGGGAAAAGCAAGGACTTCCAAATAAGTAAGGTCTGCCAGACAAACTTTTCTGGGGAAAGAAAAGGAGGAACAGTTAACTAATAGTTACAGTATCTCAACAAGCACTTCTTCAAGAACAGCCACTATTCCCCTTTCCCATTGGAAAATCAAACCACAGGCTAATCGTTTGCATGCAGTCTGCAAAGGTTACAAAATACTGCATCAGTACTTGCTTTTTTCCTGCTTGATAGAAGTGGAAAACACAGAGATCCTACTGCCCCAGAGGAGGACAGGGAACAAGAATACACTACAATCTCCACTCCTCCTCTCACGGATACTTGAAACAGGTGCTTAAAACAAGTTATCACATTTCTTAATTGCAGTTCCAAGATGTTAGTTAATTCTGGTTCACAGCATGATATTGAACATGACTAAAATCCTCAATTATAAAATGCTGTTCTTGTGTTCCGCAAGCAACAAACACCAGTCTCATATTTTGAGACCTTATGGCATAATTATGAACCATGTTAGAGCAGCTGGTTAGAGCTAAAAAGGCACAAAGCCTGGGGGAAGGGGGGCTGCCAGCAGTAAGCACGGCTTGCTTTCTGTATTGCATACCTTCTGCAAAGGGAAGGGAAGAGAACAGCATTCTTGACTGCAAACAGAACACAAAGTCTGCAGGCTGAGATTTAACCTCCTGAATAAATGTCATTATTAAAGAAACTCTTAATTACCCCTCTTCTGCATTTTCTCTCATTTCCTTGGAAAACTCTCCAAACAAAAGTCAGGGAGCTAAGAGGCCACATGCAACAGACCAAAACAGCTCTAACAGCATGCCTTACCCAGCCCTGTTTGCATTACGCCCAACTAGAGTTTTCTCACCCGAGCAGCTCCTACATTGTAATGCCAATAGGAATAGAGCCACCAGGAGGCACAAGAAAAATCGTGTGGAAACTGGACATTACAAGTAAGATTTTTAGAACCCTGCTAGGACTATAAATGCCTAAATTCCACTTAAATTGGAACTCATTTTGGAAATACCACCCTTGTTTCTAGATGTAACTCTCTTTTCATTATTATAGCATTGCTGTCATTCTGAGAATGCCAAGCGTTCAATGAGATCAGGGCATTGCTGTTCCTAATGCTCTGCAAATGCAGAAGAGAGCTGTGAAGTTCCTCTGGGCAGTGAATACATGGTACTGTCTTCAGTGTATGCTATATAAACAAAATGCTGCATACATTTCAAGCCAGAATACTTTTAAATGCAGCTAAACTAGTTTTATTCCCAAAAGTTCAATTAAGATGATACACTTGCTCTTTTCTGGTTTTAATTTAAAAATGATCTCCACTCTTCCTAACAAAAATACCTCGTTTCTGAGCAATTTACTAATCTGTAAGAAAACATTAATACGAGTTTGTGTATCAAGCCCCCACCCCTCACGACATGAAGAGCCACATAAAACCCTTACGCTTGCCTTCAGATCCAGTGCGGCTGGGCCAGATCCCACAGGACCAAAACATCCTCTCCTACTGCTACTGGCAAAGCACGGCTATGTCAGCAGAAAGCCTCCCAAAGCCTCCTGCCCAGGGAGAGCCCTGCTTACGCACAGCCCGTACGCCAGGTCCTAGGCAGACAGCTTAGGAAGAGATTCTTGCTACAAACGTAATGTTTCCTACCTCCTTTTTTGCGCCTCTTACACAGGAGTCCTGCCATCCTGGCCCCAGCAGCACAAACAGGTCGCAGATGAACCGCATGGGCCGTCTGAACGCTGAAGGAGCGGCGGCAACTGGATAAGGGGCTGCCACCTCGGGACTGCCAAACCTACATTAATTCGGGCATGGTGACACAGAGGAGGAGACACTAAGATAGCCTCCCAGCTGCTAGGTGCAAGGGGGAGGGGGGCAGGAGGGAGGACACAGCACTTGGCCGTGGACTCCCAGCCAGGAATCCCTCCCTATCCTTGCCACTTCTGCAGATAGCCAAGTGCCTCCCTTGGCCTGCTACTGGCCGCCTAAGAGTAGGCATCTCTAAGATGGCGTTTTCTCTGCAAGGAGCTTCCTGAGAAAGTCATCTCTACCCTCTGGCCAAAGCACAGTCGGGTTCCCCACCGCAACAGCTTGCCCCAGGAACACATAGGTTCACAGAGCAACAGCCAGCATGCAGAGAAGCAATTGCGCTCAGGAATATAAATTTGCCAGGGCATTCCCAACACCTGCTGCACTGCAGAACACTTTTACGCTGCTCTTGAACAAATGCCGAGGATTTTTTCCAAGCTCACTGCCCCCAGTATTCACTTATCACTGCTAAGCAAAGAAACAGAAGCAGGAAAAGGAAATCAAGCCACAACACTGGAAAAAAACAGAGAACCCACAAATAAGCAAGTGGAGACAGTTAAAATAATAGTCAGGATGGAGCAACAGGTACATTTCTCAGAAGAATCTGATAGGTGTTTTAATGCAAATTTACAACAAAGAACAACTTTCAGCCCATGCTTTCACAAACCCAAAGATACTATAAAAGACTATGGATATTAATCAATTGGCAAACGTCAATCTCCTCAACTTTGTATCAGCAACAGTGGCTTTGCTGTAAGATTTATACCAGATCCTTACATTGAACGAACCATCCACAGGAGAAGGCATTTTACTGGTAGAGCAGAGCTGCGCTTGCACAACAGGTTATAGTCACGGTAGGTCCCACATGAGGTATTACTGCTCCTTGCCTGCTCTCTACCTGCCCACAGGTCCCCTTCTTTTCCCCTTCCCTTCCCCACAGGAAACATCTTCACCTGTTGTGTTGGCATAGTTCTTTGCTCTCTAAATGAGATCTGTGTAAAACATCTTTCTCTAAAGCCTGATCATTTCATTTCATAGATCAGTCAGAGAAAACCTGCAGTAGGGGAAGACAGGAAGGGGTAAGAAATTGAGTACAGGCTGGAGTAGCATCACTTAGTCCAGGCTGGTCCCCAGCAGAAACTTTCCTGTATCTGTTGCCCTGGGCCAGTTTGTTTGCTCCTGCCGGCACGCCACGCCACGCCAGGGCAGAGGTATTGCTCAGACATGCCAGCAGATCTCATATGAGCAGCCCCAGCATCCAGGGAACGCTCTCCTGCCCACGAAAAGAGTTTGCTCCCACCTTGACCCACAACACAGACTGCTGAATGATTACAGCCTTAACATAAAACTTGCCAATGGTCTAAATGACTCAGCTGTGAACTTGCACAGGACAAGTCAGGTGTAACTACAGACACAGAAAGATGATGCCTTGGGAATGTATCTGGCAGAATTAGCCACAATTTCTCCCAGATGTCTGCTATAGCCTCCCTCCCTTCTGGCTGGAGATCTCCTCTCTGAGCAGATCCTCAAATAACAGGCAGCACTAGTCCTCCGAACCGCTTCAGCCAGCACTAGCAAAATCCAAATGTAACAAGGGACAGGCAAGTGGCCAAGGCATTCAGCAAAAACCCTGAGTATTTCCCTAAACCAGAAATTTAAATTCATGAGTAAAAGGTCACTTCTCTACCAGTCCCCAGGAAAGCAGCAAGGGTTCCTGGCAGCCCTTCGACGTTTTAACAATCTCCTGGCAGTGTCAGCAGTCAACATGATTTAGTCACATTGGAAGCTGTGCTGGCCTTTCAAACAAATTAATGTAATGAGCGGATCGCATACACACATGCTATACAGCACTACATCTGTAAGCCAGGCAGGCTGTCTCGGTGCACAGGATTACACGCAAACTGCACAGAACAGGAGCAATTAGCTGCAGAAAGTTGGAAGCACCACCTGAGCTGTCAAGGATTTCTCACAAGTCAGAAAATGGCCTTTAAAGTCAGTAGGACTGCTATAAAAAGAAGAAAAGTCCTTGCTTTCTCCTTTTAATAAGAAAGAGCAAGCTGATGTCAACAATTTGATCCTTTCTACCTTCACTCTTAATAATTTTAGTGTAATTTTAAAAGATATCCACAACAGCACAGTTCACCTTTTAAGTCCTTACCATTCACTGCCTTGTTATTAAAAAATTGACCACAAGCCTCTGCCTCTTACAAAAACAGATTGTAAATGCTACTTAATTTTAGCTCTAGTTATTTCTGACTGCAAAGCTGAATCCCACCCCGCAGAAAGCAGCAGCTGTCGTGACGCTAATCACGGCTTTCTGGATACGGTGCTTTCCTTCACATTCAACCAGTGCCGAGCTGGCTCCGCAGCACTGCCTGACCACAACTTTTACACAATGTACTTTCATCTCATGATTAAACCCTAACTTTGGAAGCTATTAGACTGGTTTGTTACCCTTGGCTCCACTACAGATGATTTGTTCAAGTAACATTGTCATCTTCTTTGGTCGGAGCAGCACACAGAAGGGAAACGTGCAATGACCATGTAATGTGAACTGCACGGGAAGCTCTTTTCCTGCCCTCAACATCTTACTGCTTCCCAAGTTTCCTTGCTCTTCCCAGAGACAAAACCGCAACCGGCTGCACTTTATCAGACAGTGATTCACCTACCTTCAACTCATATCCTAAGAGTTCAGATAAATCAAGTGCAAAATAGAAAGTCCATATTCAAGACCACTTCTACCCCATTCAGACCAGTGGTATGACCCTCATTCACTCACACCTCAGGTGAGACGTGGCCATGGGACAAATCCCCCTGATGAAGCAGCCAACCCTTGCAGAAAAGATCAAGTATCTGGTGGAGCTCCCACTTCCCACATGAGGTGTCAGACCAGAAGGCAACAGGTCCCTGGTGGGTAAAGACCCTGCAGGGGTCTCTTAACCTGCTCCTCTGTTTGCCTATCACAGACCAACACACGCAGAATTTCCACCTGACACCTAAAACTCTTTCACAAAAAGTCATCTTCAAAATAGTAAGCCTTCTAGGAACATTAAAAAAAAAAGTTTTACAAAAACTGGCATTTTCCAAGAAAAACTGTTGTACTGGAAGATTTCAAATCAGCCCCAAACGTAGTGCATGCTGATACACTGAGACTCTGTCTCTTTTCTAGAGACAAACCACACACATAACTCGTCAGTCTGCTACTGCATTACTAATCGCTTAACATTTACAAAAGGCTCTGAGATCTTTTGATAGAGACTGCAGGAGAAAGACAAAGCCTCCATTAATTATAATAGAGAATTAATAATCACAGGCAGATCAAAGGCAAAGACTTGATCAAATCCACATAAAGGCACCACCATATCAAGGGACTGCACTCAAGCAGAAATGTGGTAATAAAGGAGATTATTTATATGCCTCAGTAGGCAGGCAAGGCGCTCAGAACAGCCAGGCTCTGTCACTTAAAGAAATGGAAAGACCTAAAAAAAGGGAAAAGTAAAGCTAAAGGCAACTTTTAGGAAAGGGCTGTAATAATCCTTTTGTTTAGTTGCAAAGAGCAGGCCACGCTTGCTTATATGATGGACGTGTTAAACTTACACAGATGAGTGGTCCATTCTGTGACACCAGAACAAAGATCTCCCCTTTACTTTTGCCAGGGGTAAAACATGTATCTAGCAAGGTAGCAGCACAGCCAATACTTGAGCCAGTGAGAAACATTTCTGAGAAGCTGGGGTTTTGTTTTTTGTTTTGTTTTGTTTTGTTGTTTATGAGAGTGAAATACTGCTTTCAGTTTTTCTCCCATGAAAATTCTTATCCTCCTATCAAGTTGTTTGGGTTTTTTTTTAAATTTTGGTGAAAAAAGAATTTGCATTTTTTAGTGGATGACACCTGTGTTGAGATAGCCAATATTAAATTAACACTGCTACAGCTATCCTGGCCAAGCCCTGCACATGTACCAGCCCTCCTGAAAAGAGGAATGGTGCGTTGAGGCAGAACAGGAACAGGCAGAGAAGCAGCAGCTTGAGAGAGAGGAGCACTACACAGACCGCAGTGGCCGCGATCTGCTTTCAACATGACCAGCACTGGCAACCGAACACCAAATCAAACAAAATGAGACTTTGTAATTACTAAGCAGATAGATCTTTAGCCAGTTATGTGGCCCACTTCAGTTCAGCAAGAAAGCTGAATCCTACGAAATTAAGTTGCTGTGTGCTGAACCCGTTTTCTGCTCCAGCTCCCTATGGGGCCCAGCGAATGCAGCGCTGGTGCCGCCGAGGAGGCGGGGGGATCCTGCCCTCACCCAGCCGCTGCCTGTGCTGGGCAGCCGGGGACAACACAGCAGCCAGCAAAGCAGGACTGGCCACCACTGCTGTTACACTGCTGACATAACTGAACAGATAGATCCCCCCGTCGGCATTCATCTGGCTCTGATAACGACTGACAAAGCCAGAGCTGACCCACAGCTGCCTGGGCATACATAGGCGGTGATAAAAGCCAAGATGAGCCCACAGTACCAACACAGAGCCATTGTATTTAGCATTCGGGTCTTCTTTCCAGCAGTTGTACTGATCCCATTCAAGCCTCGCAGCTACCAAAGCACCAAGCCAGAATTCAGCTCAGCATTTGGCTCCCCGGCTGTTTTAGTCCCTTTCTGCTCAGCTCATGCAACAGGTCTAACACCCACTTAGTAAATACTTAAATAGGAATCCTTCAAAACACGTTCTGCAAGGCAGAAAAGCAAGATGCAGACTTTGACAGAAGCTGACAGAGAGCTACGGAGTTAAAACTAAAAGTCAAACTTGGGATTCATCATTTTGCTGTAAGTCCCTGTTTCTCATTTCTTTAATTATTATCTTAAGCTTAAGTTATGTAGCTGTCTTTATCAGGCAGGCATCCATGCTGTCAGCAAAGGGGCACTCCAGACTTCGCCTCCATCCCTAGCTGCCACTCACCACTTCCTTTTGCTGGCACTAGCGGTTGCAGAAGCCACATTATGGTACAGAGCAGGGACACAGCATGCCTGAAAACTAACCAGATAAGAAAGGAAAAAAATATAAAGTTAATTTTCACTGTGTAAACACACAAACGCTAATGCTGGCCAAAAAAAAAAACCAACCCAGCAGAAACAAGAGTGTGGACAAAAATGGTGTTTTAAAGTATTTACAAAATTAGACCTACAAAAGCAAGGTTTTCAAATATGAAAAAAGCCACCCAGTAGGATACTGAGCTGACATATTGACCTTGTCAGCTCTGCTTCAGTCTCGCTACATTGACCTTACGGTAGCAATCCCACAGCTTTGAAAATGGCATTTTTTTTTAATCACATTTCCTCACGCCTGAGAGGCGCAAGTATATTTTTAAGCAGCTCTCAGCAAACAGTTCTGACATTTTGTCCTCCCTGCCCGAAATGGAACAACACTCCCCTCCATGCAGATGAGCAAGGAGAGGTCAACAAGCTGCATTCGTTACTCGTAACGTGCTGCAGTATTCTCAGGATGCACGCTGGCTGCTACAGCTCAGTGTCGCTTAGACCCCCTGCGCACTCCGAGGTCTGGAATCAGCACCTGGCTGGGAGCAGGACACCGCAACTTAACATCATGTACCCATTCATTTCACGGACGTGAGATTTTTCTCCCCCTTTTCCTGCCCCTTGCACTAGCTTTTGCACAGACTTGTTAATGGGAAAATGTTTCAGGTAAAGAGGGTCCCAGGCCCTCATATGTGTATTTTATTTCTAAGGCAAAAATGAAACATTCTCTAAAGCATCTACCCATTACCCAGCTCTCCTAAGCACTAACATAATACACACCAAAACTATACAGCTTCTACACTCCAGGACATGAAATGGGCACACCATTGGCACTTGTGTTGTCCTGAACTTGTAAACAGATGGCTTCAATCCCAGGTTTTTGACAGGGAAAAGCCAGGCTGCTGCCTCAAACATCACAGGCAGTAACTGCAGCTTGAAAGGACCCTAAGAGCAACTAGGGAAAGCTACGCTCCTCCCTCTGCACACAAATTCTACTTGAAAACAGGGAAAACGTACTTCCTCAGCCTCCCCCAGTTACAATTCCATCACAACATACAAAAGGCCATTTCTCCCCACAAAGCAATGGTGGAGGATTATGTTCTCCCAAGCGTACCGCATGAGCACTAGGAAAACTTCCACGTGAAAGAAGGATGTGGAGTCAAATCCGCCTGATGAGAACAGAGGGAAAGAAAAAGTCTGATAAGAAGAGGAAAGGACTGAAGGAGACTTCTGGCCTGTATCTGCCTCCAGTGGAAAACCCGCAAGGCATTTTAAATTTCCTGCCATCAATCCTCCATGAAATACCGTATTCTACTATATAGTGCTTAGTGCTCTTCATGGCTTCTGTGTACTCCTACAACCAAAGGTGATGGGCACAAGCAGGTAGGGAACAGCACGTTCATAGTCTAGGAACTCTGTCTGAGAACGTAACGAAGCAGGTTGATTTCCGCAAGATGCCAAGCACCGACAAGACTCCTTTAACCAAAAGCAACTCCAGAAACCAGAATCAGCTCGCCACTTAAGGTATCCATGTTTGATGGGTCTGGCCAAAGCAAATCACCAAGGGAGAAACAGCAGAAGCTGTCAGAAGCAGAGCTAATAGCATTACTCTGGAATAGAGATGCCTAGTCCATTCATTCAATTCTTGCCTTCTCCGTCTTGAAGAAATCAAGGAGAAAACAGCACTTCAGTTTACTGCCTCCTACAAGCTCTATCTCTGATCCCACATACAAATCTACTGTGCAAACTTTACCAAGCAGAACACTCGGCATCAAAAAAGTTACTACTGCAGCTCGTGGTAACGCGTTTTACAACTGAGCTGGTTTCCATCCCTCCACCGGTTTCTTTCCACTTCCTTCTCATGGTTTAACACTTCATTTGTAGGTAACCCCCTCGGTTAATTAACAGCCCAAGCAGTTTTACCTGCTTCAGCTCACTGCTTTCCCCATATCCTTCGCCTCCCTTTCCAAAGGCACGAAAAGGTTAACACCCACCACCAAAAGCAGTCTGCTGTGCAAATATGAAAACATTTGATGTTGCTTGTTCTTCTGAACATGTCAAGAGAAGTACAGAGTAACAGACTCACTTCTGAAGGCAGTGATGGCAGGTGAGCACAAGAAGTAACAGACAGGCACCGTCTTCTCCAGCTGATAGTAGAGCTCAACAAACCAACTTCACGCAAATGGAAAGGCGGCTACAGCTATGACTTGCAATTCAAAAACAGCAACTTTGTTGCTGGTGCAACATCATTCTACAGGAAGAATAAGCTGAGATAAATGATCCTGCAAACCACAAAATGTCTATATGCCTAATCGCTGGAGTTGCCCAAATGTCACCCAGAAAGACAAGGAAAAGCCTGAAAAACACTCATATATAGCAACTATATTTGCAACACACACGTTGAGGGTTTTCTAGTAAATACTAGTTTTCACTTCAACAGAGCACAGGACCGATGGAGGGACAGGCAGTACTCCAGACTAGAAGCTTTAACCTAAACACTCAACACACAGTTTTCAGAGTACCATATACTGAGGTTGCTCATGCCCAGCTCTACCCTTCCTGTGTCCTACCTGCATCCAGGGCAGTAAAGCAGTGTATTGAAAATGAGCTGAAATATCTCTCTACAAGCAGACGCTGCAAAATACAAGGAATTTTTCTCAATGGTTACCAGACAAGTAATATGCGGAAAATTATTTTACTTGTTGCTTTGAGCACCAGCGGAGCCTGCCAAGACAAGCACTTCAGTGATAAGCACTACAGACCTCACAGTAAAAGAAAGTCTGGAACTCAGAGCCCACGGTCAGATAAAAGCCAGTCCACAAGGGGAAGGTACAGTGAAGATAGCGGCTGCCATAAAAGCATTCAGATGTTTAACTCTGCCAGGTTTAAGTAAGAAACAGACACCACCATGTCCAAACAGAGCTGCTGAAGACCATGTAGAAAGAGTGGAGCCCAGACCTCCGACTGCCATTCCAGTCCAGTCTCCCAAACACAGCCCTCAAGGGATAACAAAATGCAGTCATGAAACAACAGCCAGCCACGAATCAAATCAAAACAAGTCCAAAGCACAAGAAAATGTCACATTTCACCAAGTATCCAAAAGACCTGCAGCTGTTGTTATTTGTTACTTAGTCAGCACACCAAAGTTTTACACAATTTGCAGTTCTAGCTTTCTGTGGTCTCTTAAAGCCTTTGCACTGATAATACCAGGTCCTATGAGCTAGACAAGGTGGTGTTTCAGTGGGCCTAGACATCTTAAAGACTTTCAAGCTCAGCTACTGGTCAGTCCCAAAACAGCTTTCTAATATACAGCCTCTCCGACCCACATTCACTAGAGAAGCAGCCAGAGCAGCAACCCAGCGGAATCTATGCTTTCCTCCTCACTAAAAGGTTAGACAGGCAAAAGAGACAGAAAAAAAAAAAATTTACTCTTACTAATACCTCAGTGCAAAATCAGTAAAAGGACCCTGATGAGAAGCAAAGTTCCACTGCACACCCTTGTATTCACATGCTCATAAATCATTAATCCACAGACTTTACTCTGTTTAAGAAATGTCCTTACTCCAGCCTTTGAACAGTCTCAGCTGCCACGGAGCCACATAAGATCATTGGATAATTCAGGGTGGAAAGGACTTCAGGAGGTCTCTACCTGAACTTCCTTCTCAAAGCATGGTCAGCTCTGAGATCAGACCAGGTTGCTCAGGGCTTTATCATGTCACGTCTTAAAACCTCCAAGAACGGAGGCTGCACAAACCCTCAAGGCATCCTGTCCCACTGCTTCATAGTCCCCAGCATGAAAAAATTTTTCCCCTTGTCCAGACTGAACCTCATTCATTTCAGTTTATACCTGTTGTCTCTCTCCTCTGCTATGCACAATGGTGAAGAATCTGGCCCCATCTTCTCAATAATCTCCTCATAGGTATCAGCAGACTGCTTATTGAAGATGTCCCTGAAGCAGTCTCTTCCATAGGCTGAACAAGTCCAGCTCCCTCAGCTCTCCTCACAGGGCCAAGTTCTCCATCCTGCGGAAGGTGGTCCACTTTAGCCATGTCTTTCCTGTATTGAGGAGCTCCAAACTGGACACAGTACCAGCTGGGATCTAAGGAGTGCTGAGTAGAGGGGGATAACCACTTTGCTCAATCTACTGGCTGTGCTTCTGTTAACACAGCCCAGGATACCATTGGTCTTCTTCACAGCAATGGCACACTGCTGTGACCAGGGTCAGCTCGCTGCACACCAGGGCTCCCAGGACCCTTCCAGCAGAGCTGCCCCACAGGCAGGCAGTCTCCAGCCCCTATCACTGCAGGGGCTCTTCTTTCCCGAGTGCAGGACTTTTCACTTGTTCTTCTTGGATTTCAGAAGATTCCTGTCAGCCCATTTCTCCCGCCTGTCTACGTCTCCCTGAACAGCAGCCCTGCCCTCAAGTGTATCAGCTGGTCACCCAGTTTGGTGTCACCTGCAAACTGTATGAGCGTGCACTCCATCACCTCCTCTGGGTCCTTGATGAAGATGTTAAACAGGACACATGCCAGGATAGACCGTGAGACAAACAGATCACATGTCATAGGGGCAGTGCCACAGGCAGCCATGAGGATCTTTTTCCCCCTTTTCTTGCACGAGGATTAGTTACTGTTTTTACTCTTCCAATGTAAGAGATATGAAATCTTTCATACTCCCAATACGGCTCCGCAGAATCATCTGGCCAGCTATGCTGCAACACACCAAATTACTCAGCCGCCCTGGAACAACAGTGCCCATCTCCTGTGCATTCAGTACAAAAGCGGAATTCCGCAGCTCCGACAGTTTCAAAGTAACTGTGTTTGCATTCTTGGAGAAACCTCTTACCAACCACTGGATCAACAGCACATTTGTTTATCAAATGAAGGAACCCAGTGAGGATGCCTTCTACCAGGGTTCTGGGCGATACGGCATCTGCACATAATGCCATTCATGGGAAAAAAAGTCACTCACTAAAAATTACAACTTGTTTTACCCGTTTGTCCAC
Organism: Calonectris borealis; assembly: GCF_964195595.1. NCBI lineage: Eukaryota > Metazoa > Chordata > Aves > Procellariiformes > Procellariidae > Calonectris > Calonectris borealis. Next base: position 77,618,367 of record NC_134312.1, on the reverse strand, counting down.
AGAAAAGAAAACCCACATGTGGTACCCGTTGGTTAAAGATCTGATGGAGAAAAGCTTTTGACCAGGTGCTGAACTAGCTTGGCAAATGTTGGTACCTACGATCTGTTTGTTAACATGTAAATGACAGGAAATAAGGGATGAGAAATATAGTTGGAAAGACAGTATGAAAAAAACAAACACCTTAAATGTCAGAGTCATGGCTTGGTCAAGCATAGGTCCCTAGCCTTCTTACTGCTCTCACTACTGATGTCAGCAGAGCAACAGCTACCACAGTTTAGTTTTTTAAACTAAACGATGTGAAGCTAGATGATACTGAGGATCCAAGGTGATGATTTAAACTATGGCCCCTCACTGTGTTAATGCAGCTAGAGCTGCAGTGCTGCAGAAAAAGCGGGCATTTTCAAGACAGCAGTCTAATTAAGCACATCATAAGTGGTCAAGAGGGAAACTATTAGTCTGAATTTGTGTGAGCAGTCAGAGGAAAAACTCATAAGCACCCAGTTGTCGCAGACACGTCATGGAAACAAATACATACCTTTCTCCTTCAACCATACAGCAGAGAGCGGATACTAAGGTCAGTCCCTCTTTCCTTCCCGTTACCATCCATCTCTCCCTGACGAGGGACCCTCAAAAAACCCAGCTCCACAGAATCACAGAAATGTTGCTTGGAAGGACCTGCCACATTACATGAGGTCAGTCATGACTGCTTCTCCCCTTCCACATGCAAAAAAAGCCCTATCAGTCTGTGTGGCAGACAGCATCAGGTCTGCTATACAGGCAGCAGATCTGGTTTGCTCCTGGCACAGCAGGACCATTTGGAGCATGACATCCTGCACCCAATTAAAACCCAGTTTCCCAATGATAGGGCTCCATTATACACACTTAATTAACTATCTAATTAGAGAGTCAAGATCCCTGTCAGACCAAATTCAGTACAGATCCAAGATATATCTATAGTGTTAGCATTCTTGCAGCCTGCCTAATTTTCCAATGGAACCAATCCACTGTAACAGTACTGGGAGCCATATACAGGGAAGAAGGCAAACAGTAATCCTGTGGTACAATTTTATAACCCTGTTCCTGAGGAGGAATATTAAGCAGAAAATGCAAGCCTGAATGCCCTGGTACTTTCTCCTATTCTACCATTTCTGAAGAAAATCCTGTCAATTTTGAAAAGCCTCTAAATCCATCTGCTGGACTAGGCAAGCCAGAGCAAACACCACTATTCTATTCTAAAATGACACAAGTAACTGCATCTGTTTAATAACACACATGCATACATCTGCCAAACAGACCTAGTGGAAAGACACTTTCTGAGGATTACACATTTTTCTATTTAAAGACAGTAAAAAAGACACTGCGCCTCTATACAGACATCAGAATAACTCTCCTCCGCTCATCCAGCTCTCACAGTCTCCTTCCTTACTCCAAATAAATTGTGTATGCAACAATCTCAGCTAATTAAAAATTAGCAATAAAGCCATATGGCAGCTATAATGGAAAATACACTATTTCTTTTTTCAGTGGATTTCATTATGGTTCAACCACACAATGAAAAAAGTACTAAAGAAGGAACCAGAATTCCAGGAGCCAGAACAGCTTGCTTGTTTTATAACCAAAATGCAGCATACATTGAAAAGAGATTTTATGTGAGTTTATATCTGATCACCAGACAGATTTCAGGGACTACAAAGAAGCCTTTTTCAACTTGGAGAAACAATCACTGAGAGGCAAAATGGAATTCCCAAAGATCCTGTTGCTCACCCCTAGCAAAGCCAAAACCAGAATCCCGTCCCATGGCTTCCCCTCTCAGCCTAAGGACTCTGGAGAGGGGTCTGCAGCGGGTGCATGGAAACAAATCGTGTGTACAGGATTTATAATTAGAAGCTTCATTGTGCAGATATACGTTCCTCCATGAGGAAGTGACAGTGATTTAAAGGCCTGAAGAGTATGGAGCCACTGCTCTCGACCAGTACACGCTGCCAGGTGTGCATGTTCTCCCCACATCTGGTTTTCAGAGCAAGACTTAGCCGGATTCAAATTACAAAACCTTGAAACCACATATGTTAGCCATAATACTTTTCCAGCTAAACTAGACATATACAACAGAAGTCACGAATTTTGGGTTGCAGCTTTCTACTTGGCCAACAGAAGAGTACAAATTAGGAAAACCTATACCTGAGCAGAACATGCTTCACCCTGGAGATATCCCTTGGCCACTAACCTACTAGTTGTGCAACACAGAGGTTCCTGTTCCCACTTCCCCTCCATGCTCAGCCCATCCCCAAAGATAAACGGGGGTCACTTGTCATCCACACAAGAACTTCTGGTTTAGATCCCCCGGACACAGCCCCTCCTGCGATGGTGGGGACGGCATGCACCACCGCCGAGCAGCCTGTCCTGCAGCAGAGGTCCCAGGATCCAGTGCTCCTCCTGAGGGCAGCCTGGAAGAGCCACCTGAAAAGCGGGACTCTCCCACTGCTCACCCTGCCCCTCCTTCCCTTCCACTGCCCTCCTCCTCACCACAACGCATGCCACACTTCCCTCCACCGCCCACCCCTCAGCCCAGGGCGAGAAGTGCCAATGCAGCCCATGACAACAACCAGAGGCAGGCACACCACAGCCGCCAGGACGACACGTAAAGCAAGGGACAGTCCACGTATGCCATACAGACCCCAGGGAAAACCTGCCGCAGACGTGCATACTTTGCAAGTTAGAGTAAACAACTCTGACAACCGCATCAGTTGATTTTTCTGTGCCCTGAGGAAAAAAACTATGCTTCATCAGTGACAATGCACGTATATAACACATTTCACAGAGCAGGCAGAGGACATACGAGGGAGGGGATAAGCAACTACCAAAATGACCATGCAGAAGAGCTCAACTAGAGGGCTGTGCAGATTAAGGCATGTAGACATCATGCCCGTGGCATCCATCATGTCCAGACACTGGCACAGGTCAGACCTTTCTCTGGAGCCACCTGGCTGACTTTCAAGTAGCTGGCTTCTGCAACAAAATACCCAGGTCCTGTTAGTTCAAAGAACCTGGAGGTTTGCTGAAGTCATGATTGCTCTAATGAGCAGAGGTCAGCACAAGGAGAAGCCTTTGGGAAACAAGGCTTCCGTTCCTTCTTTCTTGCCGGCCTCCAGGTCTCCTGAAATGACCGTGAGGAGTTTGAGGGCTGGCCCTTAGCCTGCTGCTGCAATGAAGACCTTGCCCCACTAGCACAAGAACATGGACAGACTGAAAACGCTGAAAAGGAAACAAGACTCCAGGGTTAAGAAGGCATGCACAGAGCCTACCACCAGCAGCAAGGGTGACAAGGATCACAAACAGATGATGTTATAGGTGAGGCAGAAAACTCCTCCTCCTTATGATACATGTCAGTGCCTCTGCATGGTTGTATGTCCCTGTCAAGACATCATGTCCCAGGAACCGTGACACAGACAACCTCTCAGGTGTGTATTTGCAGGCCTGGATTTCTAGTGGTGCCCAAGAGATTTGTACACTCGACCCCCTTTGAAAACGAACAGCAATTTGGCATGCAAATCCCTCATGAGCAGCTTTGAAGTACACTGGCACTTCCACAGCTACAAACTTGAATCTCCTCAGCTGTGTCCATGACACTTGTATGCACAAGGTACACACACTAAATTTCCTTCCAAGCTGAACAGCAAAGCTGTAATTGCTGAAACACCAATTCCTGCAACTAGCAGACTCTGCCTCGTGCTGGTCTTGCCACAGACCACATAACCCTGGATCCCTTAGCAACAAGTTGTTCTGACATGCTTTCGCAATGGAAAGAGCTTGCCAGCTAATCTCCCAAATCTCCTAACATCAAAGTATGATCCAAAGCTCAAAGCAGTGCATTGGAAAACTCCACCAGCTTCATCTGTTTTCACATCAGCTGGCCTGTAACAGTTCTTGAAGTACATAAAAAGACATTTAGCACTGTTATGCATAACTATACTAAATCTTCTGGACTCCTGTACTGCTGATGTGCAAAACAGTAGGATGCATTTATATTAATAAAGAAATCTAAATATCACAACTCTTAAAAACCCAAGTACTTAAGTCAATATGATTAATGCATTTATCGTAATGCATTGCAGAACACAGCCTGATCTCCCTGCACAGATCCACCAGTGGGACCAAGAATCCCCCCTTCACACCACCCAGCAGAGAGCATCTGCATAGACTTTGCATGAAGTTGTGACTTTGCAGCTCTCCCCATTCATTTCGGGTCCACATGCAGCCCTCCATACATCCAAGTCTTAGAGGGCTCACCCACACGCTCCTCCAAACAGAAACAGCCAGATGCCAGCTTCTAGAAGTCTCTCCCAAGATGTTAGCGTTAATAAACCCCTTTAGAGAAAATGAAAACAGGTATCATTGAACAATTGCTTTTAAGTAAGGGTAGACTTTAAGGAGAAAAGGAGTCCCCTCCCAAATCCTTGCATTAGTATTTTTAAGAAATTGGAAATCTGGTTTTGGGAAATTGGAAGTGTTGATAACCACCTCGCTTAAGGTTTTATGATGAAACATAACAGTGTTCTTACAATTAATCTTATTTTAATGATTGCAACTCTGAAAATAAAACAACTTTAAAATGTCCGTTCTTCTTAAATAAAAGCAAGTCACTGTGTCCTGGTTTCAGCTGGGATAAGTTAATTTTCTTCCTAGTAGCTGGTATAGTGCTGTGTTTTGGATTTAGTATGAGAATAATGCTGATAACACACTGATGTTTTAGTTGTTGCTAAGCAGTGTTTACACTGGTCAAGGACTTTTCAGCTTCCCGTGCTCTGCCAGGTGCACAAGAAGCTGGGAGGAAGCACAGCCAGGACAGCTGACCCAACTGACCAATGGGGTATTCCATACCATATGACGTCATGCTCAGCATATAAAGATGGGGGAAGAAGGAGGAAGGGGGGACATTCAGAGTGATGCCGTTTGTAACAGCGATGTGTGATGGAGCCCTGCTTTCCTGGAGATGGCTGAACACCTGCCTGCCGATGGGAAGTAGTGAATGGATTCCTTGTTTTGCTGTGCTTGTGTGCGTGGCTTTTGCTTTACCTATTAAACTGTCTCAGCCCACGAGTTTTCTCACTTTTACCCTTCTGATTCTCCCTCCCATCCCACTGCGGGGAGAGTGAGCAAGCAGCTGTGTGGTGCTTAGTTGCTGGCTGGGGTTAAACCACAACACACTGTCTTCAATCCACTACTGAAGATCTACAGAGCTATTTTGCATATCTTGCTGCACCCTGTCTGGAAGAAAACTTCCAGCTGTAATTCAAAACTCCATTGTCTCACCAAGAGACTGTGCCTAAAGCTGCGTTGGGTGAGCCATCCTGAGTTACAGGAGAAAAACATGGGGTTTATGACACTATTAAAAGCATGATTCCTGTGCATGTAGAGTTCATTTCCGTTGAGACATCGACACAAACTATATCCACAGTACAGCTTTTGCCAGAATAGAACACACTGTCAGAACCAAACTGGCACTGCTCTAGCAAGACTGAAACCAGATCTGGTCAGAGGTATGCCTGAGCCCTACAGGAGAAACTCAGCAATTAGGCTACACAGGTTCCAACTGGAAATTTAGGTCTCTCTCTGTTTAAAGTAGTAGTAGAACGGATAATAAATTGAACCTGAATTTGCGTATGTCTTCACAGTCTTTATATGGATATATACACATATCTGGAACGGTATGTACTTCAATATAATTCTATGCAAATTCCTCTCTTAAAAAGCAAGTAATTCTGCTTAACCAGCACCCGTCTCATCTTCTGTTTGGATATTTCAGCAGCAGTAGCCCCTTACAATGCACACACATGCCTCCCCTGCAAAGTATCCACTCAGACTGCAGGAAATGTACTTGTGTGAACCAGGACCACAGAATCAGACCCTGCATACTTCGTATTTGTCTCTTCATCTGACTAAGAATTCACTGCCACATACTACGAGCATGGAAAGTAAGTTAAAATGGGAGTGAGCTCCAACACCAGTCTTCTGAAAGGAAGAGCCTTAAAAATACATTTGAGTATCAGGTCAGGAGACAGTGAGAAGCAACCAGTTGAAGCTTATCTCAGATTGCACCTCAAGGATCTGCAAGAGGCAGATTTGCTCATGAAGTTTCCTATTGGGTGAGAAATACTACAAGGCTAGCCAGCACCCTGCAAGTTACCCAGCACTTCACCACCAGTCAGAAACGCAGACGTGCCTCAGGACAAAAGCTAGAATGCAGGCACCACATCAGTAGCACACCTCCATCCTGACCTTTCTAGGCACCAGATGAATGACCAAGTCCCAGTTCTTCCACATCAGAGAGGTTAGAGCAATTACCAGTGCGGTCCATAAAGTAGGATACATAGGCACAGGCAGCATGAAACACAATCTGCAATGGCCAGGAATGGTTGTGACTGGGACAAATCCCAGGCATGAATAATACTACCAGCATGAGTGCCTCCTGCAAGGTGAATGAAGATTGAGTTAAGCGTGCCTTACAGCTTTACATCTTTTTAGGATCTATTGAACAGGCATCTTGCAGCATCATTTCAAAACTAAATACATTTATTAGGTCTCAAGCAGCCACTAGGCAGTGGCTAAAGCAAAGGTGCAGCACACTGAGATGGAGAAGTTACATTTTTTTGCAGTCTGTTTACACAGATACACCTCTGGAGACTGCATAACACACAGCATTAAAAAGAGATTTTAACTATTTTCAGTATACCATATTCAAATGAAAGATGAGATCCATTTTCTAAGCAAGTCCAGTTCTCCCACCCTGTTGTGTTCAAGGGGATGCCTTACAGACTTGAGATGTGCTCATCAATACAAAGGCAACGAAGTGGGTCTGGTTTTGAACCTCTTTTCCCTCCAGAGAGCAATTACCCGCACAAGCAGCCCCATCAGTTTCAAAGGAATGATAAAGAAACTGTTTCCTCCAATTTAATTCTGCTGTTGAGCTTATTTCCTCATGTTCTTCCCTCCAAAAAGCCAAAGTGGATCAGGCAGTATGAGCAGTCCCACCTGAACAGTTTGGAGATGGGTTTTAGCATATGTAGAGCTCTGGGAAACAGGCAGATTATGCAGCGCCTTTGCCTAAGGATGACAGCACCAGAGAGGACTCAGGAAACACAGTTTCTTTCCCTGGCTTTGCCACTGGCTTGCCAGATGAACAAATCACTTCACTTCCTCACCCTCCAGCTCTTCTCCCTGCAAAATAGAGGCAGCAACGGCCACCTTTCTCTGGGGGGAAAACCTTGCCATCTAGTGAAATATGCGCCTACCAAGCTATTTACCAGACTGGTGTGCCCACAGGCAAATGCAACAGCAAACTTTTCACAGCCACACCGTCTCACTGTTACACTGAGCCACAGACCCCAAGAACAATACTTTAACCTCCCTTGATATGCATAAAACCTTCATATTATTCAGCTGCTGTTGCAATAATTCTGCCCTCTGTAGTGCTGTCATCTCTCGCCTTCTTTCCCCTCCTCCTATTGATTTCATTAGGCACAATAAATTGCTCTTTTCTGGAGCAGTTTCCTCACTCCTATACCCACCCTCAATCATGTCACTGGGAAACAACACTAAGCAATTGTCTGTTGTATTTCTCTCACTGACTCCTCCATATAGCCTATATATATACACACACAGATACAATAATAGAAGGTTTATTTAGCCAAACACCTGCTGCCCAGATCTTTCATACAGTGTATTATGAGAAAACAAAGCTTTGCAAGTAGGCAAGGAGCGAAGCTTGCAGCAAACCCCCTCCTTTATTTCAGTACAAAGACATCACTCTGACCAACAGGAAAGGGGAGATTTTTTTTTAAAGTTCCTTTTACAGATGGAGATGAAACACAGCACCAGCTGAAACGGTATCACGGTCTGAAAAGAAGCTAAGGGATCATCTAGCTTACAAACTGTATCCCGCTATGAGCCCTGCCAGCATCCCAATAGTTTCCTAAGGTATTTAAAGCAGATTTTGGAGCTCCTGAACAGATGTGCTAAAGTTTAGTAACCACATTACAGATGTGGCACATCTTGAAAGCCCAAGATACACCAAGACAGAATCATGTCGCAGAAACATCAGGCAAACTTAGACTTTTGCAGATTTCCACATAGCCTAATGGGGGGGGGGCGGGTATAAACCAAGGGGTCACACGAGCACTGGAACAAACACATCCCGCTTTTCTAAGGATGTGTGTCATGACTGACTGTAACAATTAAGAACGCAGTGCTCTTCCCATAGACGTGTCCTTTCTCCGGCTGTTTCCCTCCCACCTGGGCTCTCTACTAGCATGTAAGGGTTGAGTTCATTTGCAGGTTTTCCTGTGGTGGGACTCCACTGAGGTCTTTCTATACCCATTGGTCATCCATTTTGACACAATCTGCAGTTATGTGATAATCCTTGAAGACCGGTAGTTTTCTCTCAGGGGCATTTTTAGCCAAACCATGGGTTAAAAATATTCCTGGGAAGGAAGAGGAAGGGAGGAGCCAAACAGACAGTGAGATCACCCACCCCGTACTTCCATAGGAAACCAGGGTGAAAACGGCTCCCCCGTGAACAACGGTGGCTGCTGCTTCTTTCAACTCAGGGCTGCCTAATAAGTCAGTTCAGCCATAAAAATTCAGAAACATAAATATAAGGTGTAACAGTGTAAAGCAGAGATTCAAGGTAGAAATTCAAAGGCTTCCTCAATAAGTTAAGCAACCTATAGAATTTGACTTAAAACGTTGAAGAATTTGACCTGAAATCTCAACCATACCTCACCTACTGGCACCCACTTACAAAGCACTATGTCACGCCATGTTGCTAAAGCAAGAGCAGCAGCAAAGCTGCTTACATGCTATGGTAAATACTTCGAATACTGCCACAGTGACTATCACCAGCATACCTAGGAACCTTATTCATCCTCCTGTCATAAAGCAACGGTATGAGCTTAAGCTGCCCGCCTTGATAAGCCAAATGAACACTCCTCTCCCAATATAACCTCTCTAAAAATAGATTGCTGCATGTTATAAAGCAGTTAGCAAAAAAAAATATTTAATTTAGTTGCTTATGGGTTGGTAGCCACGTATTATAGTTCTTTATGACATGGCTGTCACCCATGATTAAAAAAAGAAAACTGCGTAAGTAACCAACAAAACATTTTCAGTGTCATTGTAAGGATCTCCGAGCTGCGTGGCTCAGAAGTTGTGCACAAAGACGAAAAGGATTAATATAACTGGATTACAACTCTTGCACAGACAAGGTTAAAGGTCATTATATGAATATAGCTGAGATGGTGCTGGCAGGCCCATATTTACGCTACAATACAGAAGACGGGCAGCGAAAGCAAGAAGTATGTACAAAGAGCTCTCTGGCTTGCTTGCTTTTCATGCTATTAGAGGGAGAGGAGGCAAGAATGATTTTTGGTTGTGGCAAATCAGCAGCCAACATTTCGATTTGCTACTGTGGAGAGTAGTTGGTGGAGAGGGCAATATTTACTCTGGGAAGATCACTCTGACCTCTGCTGGTCCCCTCAGAGAAAACCAGCGGAAACCGCCCAAAGGGAGGCAGGGAGGGAGGAAAACCCCCAGGGCAGAGCGGTTCCCAAGCTCACAGGAAAAGTTGACCACATGGCTCCTATATGGTCTATCAACTCATTCAAGGAACGCCACTCAGATGAGCTTCCAATTTACTTCTGCTTCACACTCACATACAAAGATTGAGGTTCTAGCCCTGAAATTTGCTCCAGCAGCTGCTCAGGTCCTACCCACAAGCCATGGACGAGCCTCTCTCCTCCTGGCGCAGACCTCACCCCACCACCTCGTCACTGCTCAGCCCTTGGCCCCCCTCAGTTTCACAGCCATGGTCTGGACAGCCTGCCTTTGAGAGCTACCCCACAAAGAGAGTGCAAAACGTAAAAGGGTAACAAGCCATTTCCCCTTACAACGAAGGGCCTCAGCCGCCTGCAGCACCACGGCGTGTCACACCCAACGGGTGGCTCCACGGGCTTGCAGACCGTCTTTCCTCCCTTCACATTTTCAGACTGGAAGGAATACTCAAACCAAAAGCTGCGTCACATGTTTCCGTTTCCTCCCCATCGCACTGACAGAAGCGTGACTGCCATGCTTTACGTTACCGCAGCAGCGGTTCCCCGCTAAGTACCGAGGGCAGTAACCAAAACTGGCCCTTCCACCGCCAAGAGGAGCTGCGGCCACAAGAGTAGGCAAAATAATGGACAAACTCAAAACGAGCGGGTGGCCCCTGCCAAAACCGGTCGCCACAAAAACATCGCCTAGCGATGCCGAATTTCTCATTTAAGAAGGAATGCTGCCAACCTGTTTAAGCTTAGAAGTCGTCTTTGATTGAAATACACTGTTTCGGAGCATGTGGTCGGCATTCCCTACTGGAGATGAGTTTCTCCACCATCTTCCTTCAGAAGCAAATGAGATCATCAGGAAGGCACTGACCGCTTCTGCTACTCTTCAGCAGAACCACATTGGAGAAACTTGATTAAAAATAGATAATAAAGGAAATACCAGTAAGCCACACCAAAACAGCCAGGAGAAGGAAAAGGAAGCAATTTCCTTGAGCCAGGTTTTGAGGCCAAATATTTTATTTTTAAATATTAAAAAACTGCCTTCTAAATGTTACTGGCAATTAATAGACTCAATATGGGTAAAACATGTGCTCGCTCAACAGCCAGCTGAAAGGAGGCTGAAACTCAAATTACATCCCTACCCTACACCCACCAGACACTAGAACAAAAACCAAAGCCAGTTTTAACCAGCCAGAAAGTCAAAATTGCATTAAACCGTAAGGCAAGGATACCCAGATTTCCTGCTAGCAGGCAGCAGCAGTCTGGGGATAATGCGGAGGAGGAGTTTCTCTGCAGAAGCCAGTATTTGGTCAGTCGGGGAAGCAGAGGACAGAGTACACCATCCTCAGAGGAGACAACGCTCAGGAGAAAAGTACACTTTGTGTATATAGGGCTGGACCATCTTTATCAAGTCTAGCGGCAAGACGCCACCTCCCCATCTACAACAGCAACAAGAAAGTTGTGTTGCTTGAGAGCAAACAGTGCTATCTCCGCACAGCCTCTGGTGCAAGCAGACCGCTGTGGGAACACCTCACGAGAAGGCCGTGCCAGGGGCGCAGCGCCGAGGCGGGTCCGGGCAGGGGTGGGTGCGCAGCGGGGGCCGAGCCACCCCAACACGGGTGGCGGTCCACTGGGCTCGGGCTGAGGGAGCTTCTCCGGGCTCCCCGCACTGAAGGGGGAGGCCAACGCCTCCCTGCCCGGCTGGCGCCGGCGGTGACAACCCAAATGAACACACGCGGTATGCCTCGCTGTAAGTGCAGCCATGCGAAATCCTGGCGCTCGAGGGCGAGGTGTTTGTGCTGAATATATTTGGTTATGAAAAACACTCTGGGCAAAAGTATCTATGCCTACATAAAGCCTATGGATGAAGCGGGCCCGGAACGAAACGCGGGTGGATTTAATCACTCCCTCGTGGCTTCCTCAACTCTCAGACTAGAAAAAACGACGCCCACACTCTCCTTGGTCACCAGAAGTTTATTTTACAGCAGAAAGCGGGCTCTGGGGTTCCCTTCCCAGCTGCGGGCAGACATAGGAAAAGGGGAGCCGGGAAGCAGCGGTGCGAGCGGCCAAGCCCGCAGCCGGCCCCGAGGCGCGCCCGATGAACGGCCACCCCACACCGGCGTGCGGCTCCCAGGCGCAGGGACCTCCCGGCAGCCCCCCCGCTGCCAACCGCCCCGGCGGGGCCGAGGCCGGCGAGGCCCCCGGCACGAAGCGCCCTCCCGCCGCGCCGCCGCCCCCCCGCCGGGCTGAGGCGGGCGAGGCCCCGTTCCCCGCCGGGGCTGCTGCCGCTCCGGGGGCAGAGAGCAGGCACACCGCCCACCTCTGCGGCCCCCGCCCCGGGGGCTGGCGAACAAAGGGGGTTTCTGCCCGCAAGCCTGCCGCCCGCCCCCGCCGCAGGCTTATCCCGTGGAGGGACGGGACGGGGACGGGACGGGACGGGGAAGCGGCTGCAAGTCACGCCGGTGGGGTGCGCTTTCCTTCCTCCCCTCCGCGCGGGCGAACTCACCCTCCTTGGCTTTCTTCTTCCTCGCCAGGGTCCCGCCTAGCTTGCCCAGGAACGACTCGTCTTTCTTCATCCTGTGGGGCCGCAGCGTCGGGGATCGGACGGGCGCGGCGGACATCGGCTTTGCCAGGGGGTCGCCGGGGGAGCCTGCACGAGTCCTGCCCGACCCCTGCCCTGCCCGGGGGCTGAAGCGGCCCGCGGAGCCAAACAAAGCCCGGGAGCGGGTGAATCACCCGGCCCCAGCCGCGACCGAGCGGGGAGAGCCGGCAGCGGGAGGCGGGGGGTGTGCGAGCCGGAGCCGCACGGAGGGCAGGGGGCGGGCTGGGAGCCGCTGCCGGCGGCCACAGCGCCCTGCCACGGCCTGGAAGTCCGCGGGAGGCGGGGGCGGGCCGCCACGCCGACCCGGCCCCGCCGCCTCGGACGCCCCCCGCGCCCGCTGAGGGGCGGCGGGGCGGTGGCCGCCCTGGGGAGCTGCCCGAGGCCAACCCCGAGCCCACGGGCACCCCGCCGGCCTCCAGCAAACTGCGGAGTTTCACCTGTAGAGAGCCGTGCCGTTCCCTTCTCGGCCGAGAAGGGGGGCCGGGGGGCGGGCGGGCCGCAGCCGCGTGTGTGCGGTGTCGGCCTGGCTGGGGGCTGCGGCACCCCGCGCCCCACGCCGAGGCACCGGCAGACGCACAGGCCCACAAAAGTGGAGAAAAATTGGGTAAAAAACACTGTAGAAAGCAAAGCCCCGGGTCCCGTCACAGCCAGACGGGAGGACAAAACTGAGGGCAAACTCTTAGCGTGTGCCATTTGTCAGGGCTCTGCTTAGCAGTTTCTTGCTGGCTACGTTCAGATTTGCCTCCTAATTTTGCAGCCAAGCACCTCTTCTGTCAGACTAGCCTGCCTTCTCCTCCTGGCACGTTGCCTGTTAGGTTTGGCGTCTCCCTGGCAGTAAGGTTGAGGAGAAGGGGGCCGTAGGCTCCATGTTTGCCAAGCTCATGTGCACCGAGGGCCACAGGCGCCTCCAAGAGGGAAGCCACCACCTCCCAGGTCTCTGAGCGCTGCCGCCACCGTAAGCGTAGTGTATGCACACAAAAATGGCCAGAACGGGAAAGTTGGTTTTGATCCCACAGAGAATTTCGTATTATTTATCATTTTACAGCACCCGGGAGCGTGATAAGGGCTTTGTGGAATACACATTAAAAACAGATCCTGAAGAGTTTATAGCGTTAGGCTCTGATCCTGCGAAGTCTTACACACATACTTAACTTTAAGCCCTGAAGTGATCCCATTGCCTTTAAATGAGACTACTGGGTACCAAAAGTCATGCACATGCCTTTGGCTGTGCTCCTGCAACCGGTTCCCCATCGGCAGCCCTTGCCGCAACGAAGAACTGCATTCAAATCAACACAACTTGGCACAGGATCCACACACTCAGCTTACAGGACAGATTTTCATGCTTGACCTGACACAGAAGTAACACTACACGACACATCCACAGCGTAAGATAGCTGAGAGAGTTTTCTGAGTGTGTAGTTTCACAAGAGTTTAACCCAAGCTAATCCCCTCTGTCGTGAAGACCTACTCTTGTCCCTCACCTCCAGCCGCTTGTTGCTTTTCTACAAGCACTTAGGCAACTAATCAAAAAAAAAAAACAACAAACCATAACCAAAACCACCCTGCCCAGCTTTCCGGTGTGACTAAGCTTAAAGTCACCCAAGGGCAAGTGCCAGCGGAAGGGAAGTGGAGGGAACACATGACTAGGGCCGGGAAGACCCTTTTGAACGGCAGCACAGACTTCTACAAACTGGAGGTTATCATGAATTTGCAGCCTGATACATGATGGAATGATGACTTATTTCGAGTAGACATTAATTCTTCGGGGATCCAACTCTAAATACATTCAAGAGTGAACACTAACTTTTTTTAAATTATATTTTATTTTTTTAAGATGATTCTTTCAGAGGAAGGTGCCAGGCTGGACTGACACATTTAATCCAGCTTTGCAATTTTAAAGACATTACCAAAGAACGCGAGGGTTATTGCTGCCATCAGTGGCAGAACAGCGGATACGGGAAGTTCAGATGCTTTTTAAGAAGAACTACGCATTTCAGGAGTGAGCAGTGCACTCCACCAGCTGAGGCACAGCAGGGAGCTTTAATCAAGAGCCTGTAACTCACCTTGCGGTCACAGGCCGAAGGGACCCACTGCACCCAGCAACTAGCCCACCGTGTCTTTTGAGAATGTGATACTAGTCAAAACAGGGCAGGGCTGCCCTAAACTGCAAGAAAGGAAAAGCTGCACAACACTCGGCATTTCCTGAAAATGCTTTTTCATTAAATGAGACGCCAGCCATGGAGGATCTTCAGAATACCAACCCAAAACAGGAGAGTGTTTGAACTGGAATGTGGCTTTTTGACCAAACAGGAACACAGTGCAGGATGCAGTTTGATTTTGCCTGAAAGTGTTTGTAAGAGATTAAGTATTTTGCATTTCTGTCATAACTGCTGGTAGCAGAACATGGAGCAGCTTCTTAATATAATGATATTCTTAATATACCTATGTTGCATTTAAAAATCTGTGTATTTCTGTATAAAATCTGTAAATTTTTGTATAAAAATATTTTACTTTTCCCTGTTGAAAGTAATATTTAACACAATAGCTAAGAAAGATTCAAGAAAACAATGCTTGCTCAGCTGTTTCTCTAATTTGTTTTCTTTCTGCATTTGAACCATAGGTTTGCCTTACAGGCTCAATTTCTGTTGTGTTTTGCAAATCAACAAGAGAGTGGCAAATAGACAAATACTGTTTCAAAGCATGGAACTGAGGGGTAGTCACAGATTTGGAGTAGGACCTACTTTTAATATTTGCCTTTAATGGATTAGATTTCAAGTTTATAATGTTCCTCTCTCAAGCCTCCAACGCAGCAAAGTCTGAAGTTGCCCGCAGCACCGCTGTACATCACTGGCAAAAGCAACCAAGAACCAGGAGTGCTCTTTCTACGTCTCTGAAGTCCTGCATTGCAGGGAGCTTGGGCAGGGGGTTCCTCATCAGATTAATGAGCAGTATTTCCACATCCATAATTTCCTTCAGCCCCATACTACCATTACGTGTTACCATATCATTTAAATATCTCACAAAATAATACATACTGTGGATTTTAACATAATGGTCAACTCTCACTGGCTGTGCAAGCAGCATTAGCTGTTCCTGCAAGCCATGTTCCTTGGGGTCTGCTCCGCCAGCCAGGCTGCTGAGTGGTGATCCTGCCCCGCTGAGCTTCTCCATCCAGGAGCCCCGGGAACGCTGAGCTTAAGAATGGATTGGTGACAAACAAGAATCTCAGGAAATCCTGAACAAAGCCTCTCTGAAGAAAGTATGACTTCTCTAAAAACAAGCAAGGCAAAAACAAAATTGTAACCGCACTATGCTTGAGAACTTCAGGGAACACAGCAAGCCCCGGTGTAAATTAGGGCAGTCCCTCACATCTGGCCCAAACCTGAGTGCAACATATGGATTCACTCTAATTGATCATAGAATCCATCATGGAAACAATTATAAAACTTCACTATTTTGTTTGCGTAAAGAGCAGTGAGAATTATTATAAAGAACATACAAATGAGGCATACCCTGCCACTGTTGCATCAACAGTGCATTCTGCACATTTTCTAGCTTCCAGTAGGTCTAGCCCCCAGACAAGACCAGACCAGTGGTGCCCACCTCTTCTTGCCGGGGTACTGTAGACTACAACAAAGGCTCCAGGCACCTAAGGAAATGACCTTTGCTGACCAAACCACTCATTCAGCCCATGTACTGTCTTGGAGGGTTCCCCAGGGCTCAGTACTGGGGCCAGTCTAGTTCAGTGCTTTTATCAACGATCTGGACGAGGGGATCGAGTGCTCCCTCAGTAAGTTTGCAGACGACACCAAGCTGGGCGGGAGTGTTGATCTGCTGGAGGGTAGGAAGGCTCTGCAGAGGGACCTGGACAGGCTGGATCGATGGGCTGAGGCCAACTGTATGAGGTTCAACAAGGCCAAGTGCCGGGTCCTGCACTTCGGCCACAACAACCCCAGGCAACGCTACAGGCTTGGGGAAGAGTGGCTGGAAAGCTGCCCAGAGGAAAAGGACCTGGGGGTGCTGGTTGACAGCCGGTTGAACATGAGCCGGCAGTGTGCCCAGGTGGCCAAGAAGGCCAACGGCATCCTGGCCTGTATCAGAAATAGTGTGGCCAGCAGGAGTAGGGAGGTGATCGTGCCCCTGTACTCGGCACTGGTGAGGCCGCACCTCCAATACTGTGTTCAGTTTTGGGCCCCTCACTACAGGAAGGACATGGAGGTGCTGGAGCGTGTCCAGAGGAGGGCAACGAAGCTGGTGAAGGGCCTGGAGCACAAGTCTTGTGAGGAGCGGCTGAGGGAACTGGGGTTGTTTAGTCTGGAGAAGAGGAGGCTGAGGGGAGACCTCATCGCGCTCTACAGCTACCTGAAAGGAGGTTGTAGCGAGGTGGGTGTTGGTCTCTTCTCCCAAGTACCTAGCGATAGGACGAGAGGAAATGGCCTCAAGTTACAGCAGGGGAGGTTTAGATTGGACATTAGAAAAAATTTCTTCACTGAAAGGGTTGTCAAGCCTTGGAACAGGCTGCCCAGGGAAGTGGTTGAGTCACCGTTCCTGGAAGTATTTAAAAGAGGCGTAGATGTGGTGCTAAGGGATATGGTTTAGTGGTGGACTTGGCAGTGCTAGGTTAACGGTTGGACTTAATGATCTTAAAGGTCTTTTCCAACCTAAAGGGTTCTATGATTCTATAAAACAGTTTAATAATTATGATGACCCGTATGCAGCTCTAGTATGTAAGTGGCACTGCCCAGAATGAAAAGAACCACTTTGTCGAGTTTAGGAGCTGCACAAGCAGAAGATGATGCCAGAGATCTTTAAGGGCTCATGATAAATTGCTGTCCAGATAAATATGCCCTATATTTTCAGTCTAATTTTTTTTTTAAGCGTAATATCTTGCTTTAAGCACTCATCAATAAGGTATCCTGAAACTTACACAAAATCTATTTTCTCATTCCTTCCCAAAGTTTCTTCCTCCTGATTTCAGAAATCAATTTCAATAAGTGGAAATCCTGCTTAAGACATTGGTTATAACCTCAACTTCTCTTCCTGTTTCCTTCCAGTCCCAAACCTGCCAACGGCTTTCAATTCTGATCTGGTTTTATTGCAGGATATGAGGAAGCATCCTGTGATCAATGTTGCATGGAAGGGATTTTATAAGGGTCTGTCTGCACTAAATGTTTAATGCATAGATGATGCCAGTTGCAGTGACCACACAGTCTTGTTCCACATCGTCCCAGCTCCATGTTCCTGTGTACCGAGCACTATTGATATTCTTCTCACATGCTCACCTCTTCCCTCACCAGCTCAGATTTTCTTTGAGGGTAACTGCTGCATCACCACACTCATGTCTTGCTTTGTTAAAGAAATGTTTGCCTTAGCTCGTAGATAACACTGCCTTTAAAAAGCTGTGAACTTTGTGCTATGCTGATTTTGGAAGGCGTAGAGAACCTAAAACTTAAAATGGAGCTGTTTGTCCTTAATTAGACAGCCCACTGCCCAGCTTAGTCAAATAACCTCCTCCCTGCAAATATTTGATCTTTATACCTCCCTGCCGTAAAGGCAGTGGTGATGATTATTTTTTATTGATACTGCTTCTTTGGAAGAAGAAATAAATTCTATTTCCTGAAACGACAGTGTGTTGCCCATAGCAAAGGCTTTTAGACTGTAAGTGCGAACTTACCAAGGCTGGGATCAATACCAGTTACAAATTTGTCTCTCACTGAAATGATTTTGAGGTTTCAGGCTATACCTAATGAATCTTTTATGTTAATTTCCTGTGCAGGAGGGAGTTCTTCCCTATGCTCTTGCTAGCGGAAAAAGTGGATTAGCATACCAAAAACTATAGCTATTCTACTTTGTTCAAATACCTACACTTCAACTATTGCACATTTTTCTAGTGAATATTTCAACCCTTGGAGTTGCTAATGAGATGCACACCCAGTTTGCCACCCAGATTCACACACGGTATGAATACATGCATCCTTCACACAAGTCTGTGTCTACATATCCAAAACCACAGCTGCCACGCTCCTTCAGTACCAGGTTTGCCAGTCAAATGTGTTGTTGCAGCGTTTAACAGCAGTACGTGCCAGTACTGCGAGTATTGAAAAGTATTGAAATCATTTCTTAAATAATTTAATTCAAATACAGCTCCTCCAGCTTTTTGGAGGAATGCTCTCAAAATCTTCAGAGTGGAACTTATGACCTATGAGACTTGTGTGCACAATACAAACACTGATGGTAAAATCAACTCCCATGCAGCAAATGCGCCCAGACAAAGACCAGGCACCCATCGGACCCACAGAGAACAACAGTCCCTGCAGTTCTTTCTATGTTGTAAGTTAACATTACAATCAATACGTCTGGAAAATAGGAAAAAAAAAAACAAAAAAAGGAGATTAAAAAAAGGAGATGAAAAATAGAGTAGCCTTAATTATGCTGAAGAGGGACATAGAAAGACATTCATTGGTTAAATTGCCCATTTCATTTAAGGTTATTTTACATCTTTGCAAAATTAAATAATTAGCAAGGATGTCAACTGCATTCTGCTGGCACAAGCCAAATGAGACACTTTACAAATGAAAGCTCCATTTTCAATGCATCAAAAATAACCTGAATCCATACGAAAAACACTAGTAACACTAAAGAACACATAAATGTTGATCTGCAACAGGACTAGCAGACTGGATGTTTTCATTTCATAAAATTCATACTGAAGTCTTAGATTACATTTAGCTTTAAGGCAGTGAGGAAAAAGCATTTTATCCAACCTCTGGAGGAAAAAAAAAAAACAATCAGTTCTGATACCTGAATTTTTTATGAAATTGTAATCAGAATATCTGTGAGTACAAACTTCAAGCAAGAAAGCACACAAGTTGGTTCACAAGCTATACACACAGTCCAAACGGCATATAAAACTTCACTGACTCAAGTACAGCACTCAAGATGTAACAACTTACAAGCAAGTATCTTTTAATAATTGAAATAAAACCACACAGATAGATCCATTCACCTCCGACTTTGATGTCCTATGTATTTATAAAGAAATGCTTAGATTTGTAGCATAAGTAGAAAAAGTACGTCAGCCTATTGCAAAGTAAAAGGAGGCCGGGTTGTTTGAGACAAGAAGAGAGAGTCTATGGCAACAGAAAGTAAAATTACACTTTGAAAAAATCAAAACAAAACCTGGAGTCTTTTTGAGTCACATCACGGTCATTCAAACAAACAGTGCTCTTCTAAATAGGAAATTAAGAGCTTATATCAGTACTTTCATCAAGTGTTTGTTAGTCTTTAATAATTTAACTGGCTAATGGCCATTAAAAGTGACATGGCTGCTGCTGCGTGTGTTGAGTGACCTTCAGTTTGAAGTGCATACGCTGTCTAAAGAGAAGTATGAAGGCGGCCAGCTATGTTATTTGTTTAAACCTTCTGTACTGAATGAGATACCAGCACTCTACATCCCAGAAAATTCTCTCTGTACCTTACCTCTCATCAGGGATGAGATTCCTGTGAGTGTATATTCATTAAGAAAACTGCCAGAGCATAAACATGTCTTTTCAGAAATAGAGAATTACATTGGAAAGACTAAACTTAGTTCAAAGTCTGTTTTTCATTTCAGCCCTGAGCTGTTGGCTTTAATATTCAGCTGAACATTTAAAAGTCTGAATTCATATTTGCTCATTTTAACATTGCTCACCTTCTTTTTTATAGAGGTGTTCTTGTTTCCTCTACTTTAGTCTTACAGCATTTTATATTGTTTTCAAAATTTTAGATTACCTGAGATCACTGTAATTAGATGTATCACAAAATAATGGTGACATTGAATAGAGGATCTCTCATAGTTCTTCATGTATTGAAGCAAAGCAAAACGACCTGCTTTTTAAACTAGAAAATCATGAAATACAGTCTTGTTCTATTATAATACCTGTACTGATTTTCTAAGATGATAGATGCCTTATAGACACAAGACACTGTTACAGTTAATTTTTCTTCCTGGTCTGCTAGATGAGTGAAAATGTATTTTTTTTTTGTGGTGTTTGGGTTTTGGGGTTTTTTTTGTTTGTTTGTTTTGATTTTGTTTGGGTTTGGTTTTTTTTAATAACATTATTTATTCAGTACTGAGGTTGAAATGTACCACTTACCTGATGCTACTGATTTGCTTCAGAATAATTTCTATTATGTATTCTATTTAACCGAAAAACTTTCACAAAGACCATTTATTCCATGCAGACATTAACTATATCAGCTGCAGACCAGGTTGCATTTTTTGCTTAACAGAAGAAAGCTGAATGCTCTGACTCGCACAAAACACACTCAGCATAAAGCCTCATCCCAATTAAGTTAAAATCATCCAAGAGCACTGCAGTTGCTAACAGCAATTTAGCACTGCTGTCATGAAACAGACATTCAATTACGCTATTTCAAAAACCTCTCCATGGTAGAGAAGGTGTGTAAAAATCCTCCTGAAAAGGATTGCTACTGCTGTGGCTGCCAGGCTCCAGCCCTTTTAAAAACAAGACAAGAATGGTAGAACAAACCTACAATCCTATACACTCAAATTCTGTAATTTTAGGATGATTTTCTTATGTTATCCCGTACAAAGTTCAGGATAATCTCCCAGACATCTGACCAACTCCTTAATATTCCCACAAAGGAGTAAGTTTTTTTTTTCCCTTGTAACATCACAGTAAAAATTTACACTTTTTCATTTGAGTAACTGCTCACGCACCCCAGAGAAGGGAGAGCCAACCCAACCCCCACTCACTTTTCTGTCGGCCTGTACGTTTTATCACACACAGGAGAGGAAGACTCTGAATGCTTCCCTCAGAGGGCACAACACGGACGGCAATTTCTACACACATGCCGGACAAAACCAACAGGTATTTTGGAAAGGTAGTAAATATCAAACATTAGTTGCTACATCTCTGCAGAGATTTCCATTGGCAGCAAGTACAGACCTGTATTAAAAAAGGCACAGAGCAACAGCAAACGTACTTACGTTGAAGCACGCTTCCATATTATTGAGATGAGCATTGTATTTTATTTTTAAAGCTTATATTTTTAAATCAAATACAGTTATGTTCTTAACAACATGGCAGCAAACCTGCCCCTTATGTTCTAACAACCTCCCAATGTCCTCTTCCACATTCCCCCAGAGCTCCCTAGCAGCTTACTCGTTAACAGTACCCCATACCACCAGATCTTCCAAATATAAAGAGCATTTTCAACTTTTTTATGTAAGTGGAACAGCTCCAAGAAATCACCCAGTCTTAGAACTGGCGATACAAATATTAGCCCTGCTTCTGACACATTCCTGCCACCTTCTCACTGGCTCAGAGGTGCCCCCAGTACAGCAACAAGACTGTACAGTCGTCGTCCCAAAAAGCCCTCCTTTCCCCCCCAGGCTTCTTTCAGCCCTAGAAAAGACTGTAAGCAGTGAAGTAACAACACAGCTGAAGAAACTCTGCTTCAGATGGTATTTGCAACCTCAGCACTGCTCACAGAAAATTAAAGACTCCACAAGCATATGGGCAGTCGTTTCAGGTGTACCTGGAGGTACCTGTCACCATCTTACTGACCCAAACACTGGGCATGGCTATAAAAGCAAGAGCATCTAAACCACTCAGTAGGTAAAGCGATATCCAGAACTACCCATTTAAGCAAATACTATGCTTTTGAATCACAGTTACGACTGCAGGCCTTCCTTACGCTTTTTTATCCTTTCACAGACAAACTCTACGGCCAGAAATGCGGTCAGCCAAGAGGAGAACTGCTTCAGATCTGCCCAGAGCCGTTCTACCACTGAGTCCGCTTAGTGCTACAGCAGCTTCTAGTGGGATTCTGATTTCTGTCTTATCCGTCCTAATTACTAGAGTCTCTGCAACAAATTGCAAGTGCGAATATATTAATCATAGCAATATTCTATAGAATAACAGTGTAATCCAGATGTTGGTTCCACACGTTATGTACTGTGGCAGCTTTTGTTTACTTGTTACATGCTATAAGAAAACGTTATTTTTCGATGTAGTGCAATACAGGTAGGGAAACAGTGACCCAGGTAAAGGCTCATGTATAACATGATTTTTCTCCCTTTATTCTTACTGGACAATTCTATGGTGTGCGGTATAGCGTGCTCTGTCAGCAGATGTGCTTGAAAGGCCTCTTCAGCCTTCAGCAAAGTTTCCTCCATTCATCCCTTATTTCTCGTATAGATCAGAGTTCTCCCAAAACTTAATTGTGGACTAGCTGCTGCTTAGTGTGCAGGCTGAGGCCGAGGCTATTTCTGTAGGCCTGCTCAACTCAGGAAGGCTACTTTCCCCTCTAAAATGGCCAACTTATACTAGCTTAGGACTCTCTCATTTATTAAAGTACTACTTGACCAGTCTTTAATAGCAGTGTGCACAAAAAGGAGTTCTTAAGGCAACAGAATACATCAAATTTTATCAACAGTACCAAAATAAACTTTGAACTCCTGGGAAAAAATACTAACAGCATTTTCGTATCTAAACATTCCCATTCTTCCCACTAAAAATATTTTTATATGTCAAAATGTATAGTGCTGGTGAAAAACCAGTAACATTTGTTGACATTCTTAACATAGTGTCATATTTTATCTCATAACAACAAAAAATCATCAGAAATGTTTTGTTAAATATGTATTTGCTACAGTAGCTGTCAGATACACACACTGAAAAAAGGGTTCTTTATATTATATTTTGGTATTTGAAATAGACCCGACTTCTGTCATTCACACAATTTTCTGTTTTGAACATCTGTGAGACTGTTGCTGCAACTTTATAAAAAGGGAAGGATGTTTAGTCAAGTGGAGCTCTGCAAAACCAAGCAGATCAGTTTCTATCCCTCAAATTTTGGAAAGTGAGTTATCAACATGAACAGATTTAGTTACTGTATTACAGCAACAGCAATACATACCAATGCTAAAGCAATGTATAAAACCATGGTCTCTTGAAAGAGAGCGGAGTCTCAACACTAACTTGACTGGGAACAAGATTTCATGGCAGTCCTGACAGCATTCAGCAAAATCAAGTAGCTTGCCAGTATGTCCAAACCTGTGTCTTTAGCTGAGCAGAAGAAATCAGGAGTGTAATAGCTTGTGCATTTCTGTTCTACTCTCCCAGAACCTTCTCTGTATTATGATTTTAATTTTGCGAACACTTAGTAACAAAAAAATGTAAATTTAGATGCAGGGAAAGTGGATTCTAGGTTCAGATTCTCTTAGGATAATGACAACTCAGGATTGAAACACATAAAAAAAATGAATATGTAACTATCTTCAAAGATGAGTTGTTAAAACTGAACGAGTGAATTAGTCCAACCTTATAAAAACTGGAATATAAGTCAACTGATAAAGCAGGAGGTCACTTTTAAGTGAAATTAGCATCTAAATAAGTCAGTAGAAAGGCATGCGGCTCACACAGAGTCAACAAGGTGGTATCACATGATCACGTCTAGATATCCCTTTGCAACTGCTACAAAAAGATCTGTTTGCAAGACCCAAATCAATGGCTTCACTAAGAGCACTGAAACAGTCAAAATCATCTCAGAGTTGAGAACCCTGAACCTTTCAAAGTTATTCCTGAATTTTAGTGTTTACTGCGCTAAACAGCTGACTTCAACTTTTACAGTATTCAATTCAGATTGTAGCAGGCATTTAAATATAGATGATTTTACAATAGTGAAATATTTTCGAATCAGAACATTTTTGTTCATTTACAACCGTTATTCGTATAAAATAATTTTTGATGCATAACAGAATTTTTTCAGGGTCATTTGCTCACAGAAGTTAATGATGGAGGAAAACTGTCCCCCTTAATTTCCATCCAGTCAGACTCACACTTGGTCATCCCAATACCTGTGAGACTTGTGGCTGGAAGAGTGAAGGCTGTGCAGGCCAATGACAACTGTAATCATGTGAACTGTATCCAAAAGCCAATTTCTGACACAACTCTCTAATATTTTAAATAACAACTAATAACTAAAAGCTGTAAGTTAAAATGTCTAGAATCCTACAAACAGTCTCCCATATTTGATAAGAATCAGAGGTACAATGAACCTTTAGAGCATAATTCTTTAATGTAGTTTCTTGTGGAGTCTGAGAGGTAAATCACTCAGAACTGTATCTGTGTATCAAGAAAAAAGTTAGACCGTATCGAGCTATATTATAGTTTTGATTTCAATTACAGAGCACAATTTCATATACTGATGTAAAATGTTTCTGTATTATAGAAATCTGATTCCTGCTCCAAATTGAACACCATCACATATCCTGAAAAGAAACAAATAATAAACAACATAAGTGATATAGAAGGTACTGATGAAATTAAAATAAATTCTCCCTACCCCTAAATTCCCAAGGTTTTCAATCTTCGGAAAGTTACCATTCAAATTTTAGCTGACAAAGGCTTTTTTACATAAATGCTTTGCCAATCTGTCATCCATATAGAGTATTTACATTTGCAAAATAAAGCCCGTAATTTTCAAATTGCTATTATTAATTCACATTTCAAATGAATGACAATTAGAAACATAATCCAACTCCTGTACGAAACACAGTATTCACAGGCAAGAACAGGCCCCCTGAAGCTTTTCTATTCCGTACTATAATATTTGCTTGGTGTAGGATAATTGGTTGCTAACAAATTAATTTGTTCTCCCTTTCTCTTTATCTATAGTTAAACTTGTTTTCATTTTTCAAGCAAAGACATTAAATTTGGTATTTATCCAACCATTTGTTTTTGGAAGGCTTAAGAAAATCCCATGAGCTGTTTGAGTGATCATTTCCCCTGAAGAAATAAAACCTGCTACACAGCTACTCATACATTTCAACAGCTAATCTCATGTTCAATGAACTTTGAAACCCGAGATACAAAGTCTTAAACCAAGAAGTACTGTGAAACCAACAGGAATATAGCAAACTGAAAGAAGAGCATAAAGTGCTGAAAAATCTCTAAACTGACATAGAATAAACTAAATTTAAAGGCAGCAATTCTCCCTGCCAAAACCAGATAGAAGTGTAGTAACCTTTAAAACCAGTTACTGATAAATAAATCGGTGTTAAAAACAAACCTGTCACCAGACTGTACTCCCATGGGGAAACAGTAGTTAAGTTCTAATCTAGCAATGTTGCCAAGTCGGAGCACTATTCCAGCACCGTAAGACCATCGGATATACTCTGCCAACTTCTGCAGGTGAGCTCTAGGACCATCACCTGAAAGCAAAAGAGCACAAGAACAAGAATCAAAGTAGACTGTCAAGTGGTCAAAGGCTAACTGGATTTTCAGAGCTAGAAGAGAGACTACTTAGGAGCATCCCCTGCAGATTCAAAATTTATTTACTACCCACAACTCCCATAAATGTCAACCAAGTACCTTGTACTCTATAAATGCAAAACTACAAAATTCCACGATTCTAGTTGGATTGCTGGTTGATCTTCATTTCCCTCCATAGGGTACCTACTTGCATGAATCTGGAAATGAGTACTAAAGACTTAACTAGAAGTTAATTTTCAAATTGCTATTATAGACTTAACTAGAGGTCTTTAGTGGGTCTCTATTAGTTTCAAAGTTGATTTGTCTGCTTTTCCATTGTGCATAAAGTGTCTCCCTCCCATATGGATGCCATCTGTCTTCCATCAGGCAAGGCAGACATCAAATATCACTATATCCCCAAACTGATTGAACAGATACTGAAAAACTGTACACTAATACACTGAAATGTATCTTGAAAAAAGCTGGGGATGGAAGGGGGAAAAAAAAAAAAGAAACCACATCAGCTACCACACCCTCCTCTACACTCTAATGCCACTGGTTTTTATTTAGTTCATCCCAGAAAACATTAGAATCCCACTGAAACATCATTTTCCAATCTCCCTTTAAAACGGTGTGAGATAGCAGGGTTAATCAATTACCTCACTGGCCTGTGAACATAACCAATTCATAGATACTACCATCCTAGCTCTCTTTCCTACAAGTTGTGCTACAATTTATGTAGAGAGCTAAAAAAATTACTGGCAATCTGTCAAACATAGAAGTTAGTAGCAGCAGCTTTTTGACAGGCACCAAAATACACACAATAAACAAACTGCTTCTGAGTAAAACAGACACAGAACAGCTCTCCTCTTCCTTTTGCTTTTTTATATATATAGAGAAGCAGGTTTTGTTATATACAATTCTATTGAGTCTTACCATAGTTAAGATTGCAGAGGTTTCCAGCATTAAGGAAGAAATGCGTTCGGAAAAGGTCTCCAAACCCTCCCCGGCCTGGCCGGAAAGGGAGAGGGGTGTATAGATGTAAGCCTCCAGCCCAGTAGGCTTCTCCTCCCAAGTAATCACCTATTTAGGTAAAATGTTGGAATAAAAGCATTTACTGTGGAATATATTAAAAGAACCAGTTGTTAAAGGTAGAACACCACATCCTTAAGTTGTTTTACATTGCACTTCTATCCTTTACAACTCTTGCCACTTGCCTCTAGCTCCCTCCAACCTCACCACTATCAAGTAAAAAAATTAGCACGTACACAATTCTTTAAACCTTCCAAGTGAATTGCCATTTTTCTTTATTCCCTCACTGGAACAGCCTGAGGCATGCACCTACTTGTGGTTCATCAGAAACTACCTCCTGAACACCTCTGAAATACTTGCCTTGGTTTTAAAAATGGGAAATTGATACAATTAAACAATTCGCTTTAAAATATACTGAATACTGAATCCACTGGTAACAGCAAGTCAGCAGCAGAGTAAGGAATAGAACTGAGGAAGCTCCTGGCTCTCAAAATACCTTTCTTGATCAGATTACCTTTCCCCTAAGCTACCTGAACATATGCTGTATCAAATAGAGATTTAGTGTGACTGTTGCTATAACCATCTTTTGGGGACTTTTTCAGCTTGAAGGTTGCTTACTAATTGAAGTGACATACTGGAAGTATGGAAGTCTGAACACACACTTGGTTTACAAAATTAGCTTATGGCTTAACTAAGAACTACGGGGCTTTATTCCATTGTGAACTAATATATAATAACAGATCAAAGACATAACGCTTCTCAGATTCAAAGTGCAGAATGAGTGCAATTATTTTTAAGCTATACAAAGCTTCAGGACAGAATCTGATTCTTTGTTACACACTAATATTTACAGTATTGTCAGAGGAGTGGGATGTAAAAGTTTCAGACCTTCACTCTGGGGTCCAATGCTGTACATACTGAATCCACGCACACTTGTTGGTCCACCAAGGTAAAACCTAGTGAATACAGTCAAACTGAATTTAATGCTTCACTTGAAGGACATATTTGAAAATATCTAGCCATACTTCTAACATTGCTTTTCAGAGTTACAGGTAACTTTGTAACAGCTTTAGTAAAGTGCATTTAAAGAAATACAAGAAATTATATCTAAATCTAAATCCTGATGCATTTGGCAAAAAACTCAAAATAAATGGAAGTATTAAAAATAAAAATCAGTCTTCCATCACATACAAAGGTCAAAACCAAAGGTTCCCCAGCACTGAAGAAGAATCAGAATACTGTCTGGATTCTGTCTGTTGTAATAATTTTGACAGAAATACTGTAGTTAAGATCTATCACACGTGAAGTTGACACATAGTATTTATTGTAAGTAAATCTAAGTCTAAATGGTTTCTGCTAGTGATCTTTAAACACAGGTGTTAGAGGGCAAAATTGCCTAAAAAGCCAACATAGTTACAATATGGCTTTACTTCTAAAAATACCTACAGCGTTACCTGTGCCTGATACAAAATTCTGCAGATGGTAAATACCATTTTGCAACCATAAATATTGGCAGGCAGAGCTACTGCCTAATAGCAAATTATAAATTTATACTACCCCAACATGAAAATCAAAAACAGAAGGCATGGCTTGAGTACTAACATGCAATTAAAGCTAACTAGATACTTATTTTATTCTCCTCAGAACCAGAACTACTATTGCTTCTCTCTTCTACTATGGAGTTTTCTTTATACATTAGCTGGGTTGATGGAAAAAAATTAAGAAACATTTTAAAAACTTGCCTATCAGCTATACTGGACGGCTTGTCTCCAATAGGTACTAGCATTCCACCCCAAAGTGATGCTGAAAAAACCTTTGGAGAGAAAAAGAAGTTGTTTATTAATACGTATTACTTAATTTCCCTAAAAACAGTATTAGTACAATTTCATCGCTCAGTAACAGGCAGAGCTGCCATTAGTCCGACAGAAAGTTACAGATGATCACAGTGTATCACATGGATATCGCACCATCAGGAGTTGTATTTTCAGGAAACTCTTGATCATTGCTGCCCTCTTTCTTTTATGCAGTGCTACATCTTGAAAAAGTCAATACAGCACATTTGAACCAAGTGCTACTTTCACAATAGCTAAAGGGAACACTCATCCAGCTCCTGGATGAAATGTCTTGGAATAAGACAACACTGCTGACATAAATTACTCCTGGCAATTTTAAACTTAAAATAGGAGGCTAAGTCCAGCAAATAGCTACCAAAAATGTACAATTATTACCTGTCTGTAAATTAGCCTTACAATTAAATGAAACTATCTTCTGCAACTCACTATATTGACATCAAAAACACATATATCATTACTGCTTATCTATACGGTAATTCTTGGGAGCCAAACCACTATAATAAATACATTTAATCATTTGCCTGCTGCCTGTGTACCAAGTAGAAGTACTACTGCCAGATGGTGAGATCTATTGTCAATACCTGGGCTAAAGGTGTTGGGTAATTTCTCTAATTTTACAGCACACTCCTATTGCCTTCTGCCTGAGAGTCCCGAGAGGCCTCCCCTGCCATTATCAGATGTGAACTGATCAGGCGGTATATGCATATCTGGTTACACAACACATGGCATATGCAAAAGCCAGTTGCAGGCAAGCCTACACTCATGAACAACGGATGACAAAATGATGTACACCATGTGATGGGATACGCTTCACTTTCACAATGTAGGCATGTTAGCAGTCATGGCAAAGAGCAAAGTCCTCTTTGCGTAGCCATGAAGCCATTAAACTACTTCATAGGAGAATCCGCTGTCTTTCTCAACTGAAGGTCAGCAAATAAATGTCAGATGACTCTAAGTGCACTCATCAGGCAATGCCTTTTCTTCCACCACACGGAAGGTGCAAATATAATGAGGTAATAAGAAAGGGGTATAGCAAATAGCCTTAAAATGCTCTTCTGTGTTGGCCTCATTGGTCTAACTCGAACTCCATTGCACCGAGTCACCTCAGAACAAAAGCATGAAACAGCAGACTGACAGTTCTTTACAGCATCAGTTCATTATTATCTGCACTACGGAAGTAGCTTGGAGTATTTCAGTTGTACTGTTGGCATAATGGTAACATTCTCCCAGTCTCCTAGAATTTCTTCATTATTCCAATACTTCTTAAAAAGTTTTCAAGATGCAGAGATCTTCTCAACGCTTTTTTGTTTTGGTTTGAATTTGGTTTTTTTAGTAGGTTGGGATTATTGTAACCTCTGATTTTTAAATCTTCATAATGGAAGTTGCTGTTTAATTCCCCATTCAGCTATGAGACAAGAACTTACTGCACTATCTCCATGCGATGAAGAGCTTCTTTCTAAATACAGACAGAAATATTTCTAGTATATAGTTAAATCCTTAGTGAAATAAGCAGAAAAACACCTATTTCCACCTAATACTAGCTCTACGCTGTTAAAGATGCCTGAAACTTAAGACCTCTATGTTCTCGTAAGAAGCTGCAGTACACTAAACATGACCTTGGAGTGGAGTTATCCAGTGTCATTTCTTCTGAAGGAAATCTAGTTGGTATACACAAGAACTGCTCTGTCAACCAAACCAAGTCTTCTAAGTGATGATGATAGAGGAATTTGCTTCAAAACCGCTCAGTGACTCCAAACCAAAGTACTAACGTAGACACCACACCATAAAATCTGTGATGTGCTCTGCCTACAGGGTGGCAGACTGGGGTCTCATATAGACTTCTCACGCTACCATGTGTCTTTCTTATTGGAACTTAAATCATTCATTGTGCACAAATACAAAGTTCAAAATGTTGTAGTGCAAGCTTAGTGTTGTAGTGAAATGAGCCTTCCAATTCTTGCCCAACAATTTTACATAGAAGAAATAATTACATGCTATGATACCAAAATTAGTAGTCTATATTCATAATTTACAATGACAAAAGAAAACTAAACCAAGATTAGTCAGAATATTCATAACCAGGTGAAAGAGACAGAACAAAGGCACTAATAAGTTTCTGAAAAATCACTCTTAAGAAAGATCACAAAGAACAGACATGCCCAACATTACTTCTGAAAGGAAAGTAGTTCATATGGTTAACTGCCAAACAAGTCGTTCTTTTCAAAATGCCCCCTTCTCAAGTGACTGCGCACAGCAGGAACGTCAGGTTAAAAATAGAGTATTTCACTTTCAAAAAAACAAATGAAGATATCTACTCCATCCGTCTTTCATTTCCATGATCTTTTTCTAATCCATGGTGAAAAATCATCATAAGACATAGATTCAATAACCTCATTTGTTAACTCAGATCAATTACTAAATTATATTTTAAAAAATTACCGAATCCCAGATAAGTTGCTTATTCAACTGAAATTCAAAATCCTCTTTCAGAAAGCTCACATCTCCACCTGTATAGCCAGCCAACTCCTGCAAAGACATAAGTTTATGGAAGTTGTTACAGATTTTACATGTTTCTTCCCCCTGAAAGTTCATCATGTCTGCATCAGCATAAGCAGTGTTTTCTGTACAAGAAATACAGATACACTGGTGTGGAGAGACAACTGAATTTTGGACCAATGAAAAAACGTGCATGACCCTCAGAACAACGAGCTGCAATTTCTCCTCCAAATATTAAACCAAGGTATTGCTTTCTAAGCCATTTTGTAAATGATGGCAAAATAGAATGGAGCTGGAAAATTCAGCACCCGAAATCAAAACTCTTACTGTATTTACCTAGACCTGAGAAGATGTCATAGGTACTAAAGCAGGGCTGAAGAACCACACAGCCAGCTGCATTACACCAGTGCTAGTTGAAAATAACAAGTGAAGTGACTGAATCAGTGTTAGAGGCAGCATCTAACAAATGATATGTTAACCAAACCCTGAATTATAACCACCTTTCTCACTCAGAAACAGAAGAGTTCACTGCTGCTTACAGGAACACTAGCACTTCTAGTTCCAACGACATTTCAAAGCAATCTGCTTCTAAAGCATTGCAGAAGTTAATGCTTCTGAAGTATTAACCCATACAGCAGAAAAGCCAGCTTTTCTAAAAGCTCTGAAAGTAACAAGAGTGAAAACCATTTTCTGTGCCAAAATAATATGTGTCTGCCTTTGAGCATTATTTCTTACCCAGTCTTTCATTTTTAATTCTAAGACTTACAAACTTTGTAAGTAGCAACAGGACCACAGTCTGGTAGTCTTACAGTGTTAGAAAACAACGACTAATATCTACTGTAAAGGGTAAAGTAAATACTGACAGGGATAATGTATCTCAGCTAACAAATAATTTACTGCTAATGGCGAGATAAAATGGCTGTGCTGTTTGACCAATGGTATACAAATGAAAATTTACCACCATAAAAAAGGTTTCATGATTTTAAAAGGCACACACTGTAAAGATAAAAGTAATGACCATCACTGCCTCCTGGTCAATTTACGATTAATTTCTAACTTTAGACATTTTTAACATGAACATCAATTAGATAAATTCAGACTTATTCAAACACACTTACAGATAAAAATCCAGTAATAGTATAAGTGATTTAATACTACCTGATTAATTTTTAGCAAAGCACCTCGTCTTGGCAAGATTGTAGAGTTCCGGGAATCAATTACCATAGCATGCTGAAAAGAATCAAACAGTTATTTTTAGGTTCTCGTATCTGTTGAATACCACAGAGTGACACTATTATTTTCCTTCAAAAACTGTGCACGCAGTGGAAGACAGCCAGCTAAGGCTCGTGGAGCTCCACGGATTTGCGAACAATATACCTACAGACTAACTTAGTTCTGACTTTAGAAGCCACATCAAATATATATATATATATATATATATATATTTATACCTTTTGGTCATGGTACACACCAGAAATATAGTAGCAACAATGCCCCAGTGTAAATCACCAATTTTGTGACAGTAACCTGCAAATAGTTTATCTCCTACAATTTGTAAGCTACAAGTTAAAGAGGACAAGTGACCAAAAACTGGTATAGGAAAGAATATTTGGAAAGGGCATAGCAACGGTAGGATGAGGAAATTTACTGATCCTGCCTTCTACAAAACAAGACAATTCTGCAGAAAGAGATGGCAGATGACACGGAGAGAGGCCCTGCAGAAAGAACAAGCCAGCCTAAGCAACAGTCAAAATGCAAGAGTCAGCTATGAAAATATGTTTTCTATTTGGACCTCCTGGATGACTCTGAACAGAGCAAAAGATATTTGAAGTAAACCACACTACCTACTAGACAAAAAGCTCCTTTGGTATCATTCATAAGTATTAAATGACTCAAAATGATGTGTTTTAAAAAATTATCAGGAAAAAGCCTTACAGAGAGAGAAGATTTAAGAGAGTGTCCGCTTTCTTCTCGAACGGAAAACGATGCTGTTCTAGCAAGGCAGCCGAGCTCTCTCCACACACCCTCCCACTTCAGTGTGTGATTGGTCTTCCAGATTGGAAACTACAAATAAAGAATTGAGTAAGACATGAAAAAAATTTTGCTACAAAATTAAAATAAACATTTCCCTGAAAAATATTCCGCTTTAAAGTTTACTTATACATGAGTCTATGCTTTTTCTTTCCAAACTTCTTGGATCAGAGAGAAACCCTTTTTCATTTCAGAGTAATGCTGATTTTGCTCCAGCCAAGAGAGTTTCCCCAAGTAGGTGCACACTACTTAATCCATCCCAAATGAAAAATATCTTGAATTGGGCTGATACAGTGAGCTAGGCAACCAGCTGCCTCTCTGAAATGATACTTTAAACATTAAAAATTTGGAGAAAAACACATTGGTATTTTTATAGGGCCAAAATAAGACTGAATTCTAACAAAAAGACTAAGGTGTATTACCTCTGTCATTTTAAAATTGTTGACCTCTTTCAAACAATGACAAATTAGCCCTGTGCACAAGTGTTTCAATCATTAAAAAACTAAACCAAGGTATTGCTTTCTAACTTATCTGCGAAAGCCAGCTGTGACCTGAATTAAATGTAAACAAAGCATGTGTTCCACAAACACTTGTGCTACACTTACATTGAATTCTGTTGATATTCCTCTATCAGTTTCACGAAGAGAGCTCCAAGGGAACTGTCCAGTTACTTTATACAGGTTAACTGAAAAACTGAAACATAACATTACTGGTAAGTCTGAAAGTGAAATTATTTAAGTAGGTGGAGTTTTAAATTATCACAAAAACTTAAGAAACCAGCTCTGCTACATTATTAAGAGACTCTCAGCAAAGGAATAAATTCAATTATTACTCAATGAAAGATCTTATTAATTGTTTTATATTCCTTCACTGAAAAAAGAAGTACTCCAAAATGCATCCCCTACTTTCTTTCAAAGTTTCCAGGCTGTGGTTTGAAGAATGACAGGCCATATGAAGTTTCCTTTGTTCCGTAGGAGAACTGGAAGGTTACCTTTTCTGCACGTCCAAAGAGATTTGGGAACTTGAGCCCAAGTACCTACAGAAAATAAAAAAACCCCACAACATTTCATACAGTTTGCTGTCTTGTTTCTTAATTGTACGCTTAAGACAAGCATATCTACCATGAAATGAAGACATTAAAAATAGTCGTAACTGAATGCGGTTTTAAGTTAGGTTTCTCTTTGTACTGGCAGCAAAAGCCATCACAATAGCACAAGTTACAGTTAATCATCCAATTTTTACTGCTGTCCAGTAGCTGCTGACTTAATTTGCATTCTCACTGTATCATCAGTACTGCTATTATTCCAAGCAAAATCTCCCAGCCAGTCTCAAAGCCCAGGAAAATGAGTCTTTGGCATAATAAGCAGCTGCTCTGCAAGTGCAGACTTCCCAGCTGATCATCAGGAAAACTACTTGTCAGGTAGGGTTCATCGGAACCACAGCAATAAGCCAATGGAAAATTATCAATATGGAGTCACTCCCCTGTATTTTTGTTTTGAGTAACAAGATGCTTTTGCAATCAGTCCTGATGGCAGTAAAACATACCATTACAATTCTACAGAAACTACTTAAATGCTTTTGCCGGTTCTGACACAAATTCCTTGTATCCCTTTGGTAGCTCTTGGCCCTTTGGCAGAAAGGACGGAGCAGGTTTCCTCCAAGCACAGACACTACCAGGACTGTTCTACTGTTGTGTGTTCTATCTTTAATGAAAGTTAAAAACCTACCAAATCCTGATTGCCTTTGTCTAACAGCTGCTGGAAGCAAATCAGTCACCTGAACTTTGTGATGCTGGCTACTATGCAATTATCCAACTAATCAGGAACCACTGATCCAAAAGGCTCTTAGTATGAAATATTCAGTCTATAGGCTTCAGATGAATTTAAGGGATTAGAATAAATGTCAAATCTATTTAACTCTTAAGGAAACATAATTTCTGCTGCCAATACCAGTGTATACGAGTCATGCTTTTATATCATTCAAATGTTTTACTTCTCTGTAACAAACTAAAATCAAATAGAGGGGGAAGCTGAGTACAAAAAGAGAAACCACAGTAGCTTTCAGACTGTTTTCAAATGCACTAGAACCATCAGGTAGGATTCCCCACCGGTTTCATTCAGGCCACAACACCCTGGACATTGCTCTCAGCAGCGGAGCTGCAGAAGCAGCTCCCAATTCACTGAGTTCCTATTCTTCCTGCAGTTGCAAAACACCATCACCTGAGTCATGCAGTATCTTATCCAGGTTAAAAATACCCCTAAGAAGAAAAGGATGAGTCCCTTGATCTGGCTTATCTACCAGTCCCAGGCACAGCTGCACTGTGCACATGAGAAGGCAAAATGGGTGCAGGAACGAGCACCTGAAAGCACGATCTACTTACACCAGCACTTCTGTTAAAAGGATATTAACAGAACAACAGTACAGTTGTTACTTTTTCTGTCAATTGGTAAGTATTTTTCACACAACATTTTAATCTGATGCATCCTTAATTGAATCGAATGGAAACAAGTTCCACAGTTTGTATGGTTCTGGAAAACCTTGCATTCTGCAGCCCAGAATAACTGGTACTGGGCTAAAATAGTGAAAACCATGAACAATTTCTAAGTCAAACATAAAGCATTTCGACTGAGGAGAAAACCGCTTTAAACAGATCTCACAGAAACTGAATGCCAAACTCCTTACTAATCTCTCCAGTAGACAAAGCATCTTAAATATGATCAAGAAATAATTTAAGTCATTTAAAGAATTAAAAAATTAACATACTGAGTTGGAAGCTACAGCATTCTTCCCTAGCTCAAAATAGCCTTTTGCTGAATGAAAGCCTGACTAATACAAAGACTCTTTAGAGACAAAGGTCTGGCAAAG
Organism: Calonectris borealis; assembly: GCF_964195595.1. Classification (NCBI taxonomy): domain Eukaryota; kingdom Metazoa; phylum Chordata; class Aves; order Procellariiformes; family Procellariidae; genus Calonectris; species Calonectris borealis. The sequence continues at coordinate 77,582,633 of NC_134312.1, read as the reverse complement.
CCTTAGTAAAGCTGGATCAAGAAAATAATTTGGCTTGGATCAAGCCCTCACTTATTTAAACACCAAATTCCTTGCTAGGTTTGAAACATGAAAGTAAGAGGAATATCAAAAGGAATTAATAATTATTTGAAATGATCCATACCATACTGCCTTCATTGTTGCCAACCATAGTATTATAGCTTCCAGTTAGTCTTCTCAATTCTGTTACCTCAAAGGTTACATCTAAACCGTTTGGAAGGGCATCATCTCCTACATAAATAAACAAACAAATAAATGTATGTTATCTCTAAAGAGCTATTTAAAAAAATGCAGACAGAAGATGACTTGAATTATTTGAAAACTGGCTGAATTAAATGACAATAAAAGTCTACATTACGACGAAAAATGGCTCGAGAAAAAGATGTCGTTTGGATATGAGTGCAGAATTTGGTTCAATCATAGCATGACTGGCTCTAATCATCAACATGTTAGTTTAATTATGAAATAGCAACATTTGTTTGCTACCTACCCACCAAAAACAAAGTTGTACACAAATTCTTACATTAGAATAAACAGAAATTAAAGTGGTCCAGACACGGCAAGAAGAACACCGTCACTAGGGCAGAGCTCCCAGCACTCTGCGGTAAGTGCTGCACAACAGAAACCACCCAGTTCCCTCAGGGCGCTGGCTGCAACAGCTGTTCCAAAACACAGCTGGCAAGGGCACCTAATTCTGCTTGAAGCAAATGGGACAGCATCCCATCACCAGCAACCTGTGGGACTGCATTGCATTTCCTTCTCAGCAACACAACTTTCCTCTGCTGAAGAGAGCAGCAAGGGGTTTGAAAAGCAACCACAAGCCTGGGAACGCCAACTGAGCCTTACTGTGAAAGCTGCATACATTCAGCTGCCCCATATATACTATAAGCCAATTTTTAATCACAAGCACTGATACAATTACTAGTATTTCATTAAGCTCCAAAGATGTGCTGATATAATATCAGTTATGTGATGTGTAATACATGGAAGTATAGGACACATTTTCAAGCTTTCCCTCAAGCATTCCTCTGAAACTCTGGATTAAGGGTTATGTACTGTAATTATTTTAGTGCTGGAAATTCACTCATTTTTGCATGTATACAAGTAATATTTATATACACATATATACAGACACATGCAAATACATCTTTTTCATAAGTATAATGGATGTAGACACATACATTCGTATATATAGCACACCTAGATGTACACCTAAAATATATAAAGATATATGACAGAGTAAGTTATATACACAAAAAATGTCCAACTTGTTACTCAGGGAAATATACATTATAAGTATGCATATGTCCATGTGTGCATGAGGAAAAAGGTGAGGATTGATGAGGCAATACATACCTTGACAGGTATCAATCAGAACCTCTACCTGTCTAAAGATTCCTAGGCGAAGCAACTTTTCACGAGCTTCATGTGACTTTCTCATCACCTACAGGATGAGATAAGTAGCTCAGTCTTTCAGGTTATCAAAAAGTAACTAGGATAAAATAGTTAACATGCAGCTAAGTCATACAATATTCACAGATTTTGTATACAAAGACACAAATATGCGCCTTCAAAACAGATCACAACCACTTTAATACTCGAATCTGTAAAGAAACAAGTTAAACCCAGAGCATCTGGCTCAATTCCTACCTTCTGTTAGTTTGCATCTTAATTGTTATAACACTTAAACCTATTACTCAAACAGGCTTCGGTACTTAAAACTTATACACATATTTAAGGGGCCCATGCTTTTTGCAAAAAAAACGAACACCCTAACCTGTTTAAATTTAGTCCAGGTCTAATTACCAGCCGTATCCAGAAGGAATTGCCACCTAAAAGTGCAAGGACATACAGCCTAACTCACACTTTGATCCATTGTGGAGACTGGCATCAGTTAATCTGTGCTGAGACCCAATAATTTATCTTAAGCAAATTAACTGAAAGTGTCACCTACACAGTTAGCAATTCTCAAATGGGAAGAGTAAAGCTGAAAAAGTATCTGAGAGTACTGTTTGCCATCTCACAACATCTTTGAGCTGAATACGTCAGAAAATACAGTATCTGCCAGTATTTCATATTTAAGTTTGGCTTCCATATCACAAGATCATCCCAAAACTTGACAAAGTTGCCTCATGTCTGAAGGGAGTAGCCCAAAGCAGAAAAGAGAGAAAATCATAACCTGAATTTTTAAATGGTAGGTCTGATATTCACTACAGTACTTACCTCAATGAGATTTTTAGCCTTGAAAACATCAGAGATTTCATACATGATAATGTCATCTTTGGTCCTTCCAAGTCCATCAAAGTGCACATGCTGAACCACCACCTAAACAGAACAGACGTTTAAATACAAATACTGAATTTGCATCTGAGTATCAAAATCACCAATGCAGAAAAAAATACTGTTGTCCAAGTGAAAAACCCTGAAGATTCCTAGGCTAATTACTGCTAACCTACATTATCAGAAATCAGTGTTATCTACAATTCTGGAAAGTCGTTCCCTTAACATGAAAATTAAAGAAAAAAGAACTCTAATACCAAAGCTAATACTGGTTGCAGCAGAAGAGACAGTAACAGACTGTAGCTGCTGGGATTTTAGTCGTAAGTGTTGTATGGACAAATAAGTCACTGCAGAAATCACACTGAGATATTAAGACACGTAAGACAAAACATGTAGTTAGTCGTAGTTAGCTATTTCTTGTATCAGCTATACATAAGCAAAGAGTTAAAAGGAAAAACTAACAAACCTACAAGCCATAAACATTTAAACTCTAACTATTAAAATTATTACTACCACTGGAGCACTGTAGTTTAAAATGCATCTTACGATCACTAGCATTATGAGGTTTTATATTTTCTTAAAATCATTCATTTTGTTATATAATCATCTGAGATAATTTTATCTCAAAAATCACAACATGCTCCAGGTTAGCTGGTACAAATGGACTACAATGATTGCGTTTCCCTTATTTTTCCAACCTTTTCAATGTATTATAATTTTAGGGGTAAGTGTCAAAAAAAAAAAAATCTGCAAATGCTTCATGTATTCGCATATAATAAAATAGCAGAATAAGAGCAACATAACATTACTGCAAACTGCTTAAAAAGCCCCTATCAGAATATATACATAATGAACTAAATGAAAACCAAATGTTATTACCAAGCTTCTAGTGAGGATGACTCTGAATAGCATAAGGGAAAGGAAAATTTTAATAAAAACTAAGATAACGCATGACATCTCACCCCTCTAGCATGGCAAAACATATTATGGGCCAAGACAGACATGTTCTTACATGTGAAATATTAAAAAAAAAAAAGTTACCATCCTCTGCTGAAGTTAGTAACATAATTCACGTGGTGGCATTTTACCCTAACCTGGCTAATACTGCACTCTAGCAGATTAAGGACAGTTGCTTGGTTTGCTCCTAAGCAGCATTGCAGAAGCAGTATCTCTTATGAGAGAGAGGGGACAGTAGCATCTGGAAACATGTCTATTAGCTCAAAGCTGAATTTTCATAACAACTCCTGTGGTAGGGAAAAAAAGAACAGGAACTAGACCACATCAGATTAAATTCACAGTACTAAATTTAATTCTTTCACATCTCAAACCATAGTTTAGAAAGCTCCCTTAGGAAAAACAAGCAAGCAAGAGTGCCAAGACATGTCTCTTAAGAAAAAAATCAGGATGTTGTTCAGGTGCTTACATCTTTGTTTTCGAGAATTTCCTGCTTGGCCTCAGGTTCAACTTCAACCAGTTCAGCTTCCTCTCCCAAGGCACCAAAGTCTGGCCCACCCATTGGAAGAGGCTCCAAACTCTGAAAGCATAAAAGAAAACTGCATTTAATATGGTATGCGGATTTGTGGTTTATGCCTTTTGCACAGGAAAAAAACTATGGTTCTTGACACTGTGCTCAACAGATCCTAAGAGGAAAAAAAGCAAAAGAGAAGAACTAAAATGAGGGGAATTACCAGCACGCTTGTTACCTACCTGCTTGCTGAAATTTTTAATGAAAGCTGAATAGCTTCCATGTTGAATGACTTCTCAAAAATACTCTGCACTCTTCCAAAAATAACCTTATTTTTAAGGCATGCTTCCTGTGTTAAAGATGAATTCTACCTTCTTAAAAAAACCACTAACTTAGTTTGGGTTTTTGGGAAGGAGAGGACTGTGAATGTTGAACAATGAAAAAAAAAAAAAGTGTTTTCAGCAGGTTACTTTGCTTTGCATATATTTATATGCTTTCATATTTTAGTATTTCTTTTAAAAGTATCCTTCCAAGTAATGCTCAAGAACCTCAGGCCCTATCCATCAGAGGTAAACATTTTAATCAAAATGGTTTCCAGCACAGCATGGCTTTATTTACTATACCTGAAAGAGTCCTAAAATAAGACATATCAGAAGATAATGGATTCAAGCAACAGTGAATAGAGGGTTACCTGCAAAAGCAGAGGTCAGGATCGGATAACTCAGTAAATCTACTTTTAGTCTTAAGTCACTAATACAGTACTTGCTGCATTATTTAAGGATAGCTGTTTTGCCAGAATAGTAAATTGCTGTTACATATCAAAATCAAGTTAAATGAACACAGAATCCTCTCTCACTCCCAATAATTTTCAGGCAAACATGAAACACTCTGCATCCACACAATATTGTGTATCAGTTTATACTACAGATGGATATAAAAACAAGAATATGAGGGAAAAAAATTGAAACAGAAATTAAATTCGTCATGGTAATTAGATACTCTTGAGCCTTAACAGCCCCCTGCAGCAATATATTCCTCAATTAAACACTATGTAAAAGCCTGTTGAAAAGGAAAGAGGTATTCTACCTGGGATCTTGAGGAATCATTCAGACCATTCTTAGCCCCCCAAATAGGTCAGTCACTCATTAATCATACCTGAATTACCTACATCAGTTTTAAATACTGCTATGCAGGGATGTCTATCCTGAGAAATGCTTCTCTAATGAAGCCTTGAGGCATGGAGAATTCAATGCCTTCCTGAAGTGTTTCAGAGCCTCCCTATCCTTATTCTTTGAAATCCTTTTCTGACGTTTAAGACTCACTTTTTCTGTCGCCGTTATAACTACTACTTCTTGTCCTACCACAACAAACACTTAAACCTTTACTTTCCTTCTTTAAGCAATGGTGTACGGATTGGGAGATTTATGCTTCCGTTCACGGGGATCTCCAAGTGCTTCAGGCGTGTGAGACACATCGGACCTCTTTAACCAGTCCCGCTGGTTACTGAGGAAGCGCAAACCCACAACCTCCACCTTTCACCGTCAGAGCCGCAGCTGCGGGGCAGCGTCTCTTTGCTTCGTGGTTTGTTTATGTTTTTTTTTTCCGTTTGTGGTTTTTTTTTTCCTTCTGTTTTTATTTATCCAATCTGGCTCTTGCCACCCCACCCCCGCGGCAAGGTCAGCCCCAACCGCCGCCACGGAGAAAGGAAAGACCCAGGAAGGGAAGGCAAGGTGCCTCCGAGCACCGGGACGGCGGCAGCGGGCCGAACCCCTACCTCTTCCCCTTCCTCCCCTGCCTGGCAGGACGCCGGTTACCGGCCCGGCTGCCCTGGGCACGGAGCCCCCCGTGCTCTCCCCTCGGCGACCTTCGTGCCGGGCCCGGGGCGGGGGCTGGACCGCCCTTCGGCGTGCCCCTCCCCGCTGCCCCGCGGCGCGGCGCTTACCCGTGCGTGCACGGTGCCCATGGCGGCAAGAGGCGGCGGCGGCCGTGGGCGGCGGGGCCGTGCGGGCTGGGGGCCGCTGGCGCTCAAGGCCGCAGCACGGGCGCGGCCATGACAGGCAGCCCCGCCCCGGCTCCCATGGGCCGGAGGAGCGGGAAGGGGCGGGGCGAAGCTTGCGCGGCCCGCGTGCTTCCGCCCGGGAGGCGCGCGTGCGCAACCAGGAACAAGGGAAGGGGAGTTTTCGGGGAAGAAGTTGCTGCCTAAAAGAATAACCGGTTTTCACGTGTATCCCCTTAGAGCAGTCCTGTGCTAAATGACTGAGTTTTAACTCAGAAAGGAGACAACGTTTGTCTTCTTCCTCCAGACCCAAGTAACAACTTTCTCTGGTTTTGAATTGTTTCTGTTCAAATACAAAAAGTTATTTGTAAACTAATGGATGGCAAAGAAAGTGGGTTTTAAATTAAGGTGACTTTCAGGTTCAGCTGCAGCATGAACAAGTATCTCTCGAACTTCAGAGCAGTAACCTAAGTTACTACTCTTAAAAAAAGACACCTCACAACCATTAAATCTTTTAAACGTTCAATGAAGTTAACTCATTGTGATTTAACTTATACTAGGTGAATTACACTCAAGAAAGCTTAGAAAACATGGTAACAAGAGATTGTATTTTTATTTTAGAAAAAGGAGACAAAATTGGAGCTGTGCACAACAGAAGAAGTGGTTAAGGTTGATTTAAATGTAGTTAATAAAACTATGCCAGTACACAGAAAGGAAGCAAAACTTGGCATTCCTGCTTGAATTCTAAACACATACTGGTAAAACTAACGTTTTGCAGAACATTATAAAATTAAATTATAGAAAGTTTAAAGTTATAAATAAAGACAATATAAAACAAATCTTGTATCTTTCAATTGTAGTTAGAGTAACACTTCCAACTTTTCTTGCAAATTTGAAGACATATATACAGAAGAAATGAACAAAAGAGTTGAAGTAAAATAGCACCACTCTTCTGTAGGATGGATATGGACAGCTTGACACTTTCTCCCCTGTCCCCCACCATTCTATAATCAGTTTTGATGCTGTAAAATTTAGCACTTCAAGCTTAGGGAAATCACAGCTGAGAAACTGCTTAAAGGCTGATCCAATTCAGAAATGCTACATTTTGCTATTTGACAGACTTCTGGATACCAAAGTTCACACGTTGCCACTCCTGAGCATCACAATCTAATTGCTGCTTCTCCTTGTACAAGATGCTCTCAGTCAGCGTCTATAGTCTCTTCCCTGGGCCGCACCCCCGTTGCACAGAATTCACATTCTTGAATGAGAAGCTTTCAAATGTCACATGCCTACCCCCAAACACATGCACAAACTCAACTTTAAAACCATCATTGTTTCCTTCTACTTTAAAAAAAATGTACAAGACACAATAACAAAACATCAAAAGAGTAGTTAATCTTAACAGTTATTTACTTCCCCTGATGTATTCATACAGTAATGCATTGTCTTTATTAAAATTATGCAGAACCTTTGTAGCGGAAAGTGTTTAACATGCTCATTGCTCAATGCAGATATGTTTTGGCTGACTTTCAACCCATTATTTGAGACCTTTGCACAGCTCCCTGGATACTACATGTTTGTTTCTTTTAACAATCAGTCTTGGAAAACTTCCTTTGGGTTATCATACCTCACAGACAGGAGGGACCCCTTTTTTCTTCTCTCCTTTAGCAAGAGGGAAGTGAAAGAAAGGAAGAAAAATCTCTAAAGTTGGAGGTGAAAAAAAATCAGGAATGATTGCGCAGCAATTAGAGAGACAACCTAAACATCATTCACCACTTGCTATATGTTGATTTTTGTTAACATCTTCTGTAAAGTTTTACACCTTCTCAAAGTACTGTTTGCTACTAATCACAGTCACTATTTCACCTCCTTTTCAATACTTAGTCAAGTATTAAGCCCTTATTAAGTACAAAAAAAAGTCCTCTGAAATCACTGAAACTGTACCTGTTTACACTTCAGGGGAATGCGTCCCATTTCTTATGTCTTTTTCCCTTGAAGTATTTGAAGAGGGAAAGAGCCATAGAGGAGAAGTAATATGAACTGTGGAATACATACAACAACCTAGAATAATACTGTTCCCACAGTATCTCATGCAGACAACTCTTCCATAAATACAACAGTATGTTTAAACATAAGGCAAACAGACACTGGAGGCCACTAAAAAGCTCATTTGTGTACTTCCCTTTATGAAGTAAAAGTCCAATTTCATTTAAGTGCTATAAAAGTAATCCTAACACATAGTATTGTTAAGAATTATATTTTTAAAAAGCTTTTGTTATCTGTGCTTGTTTGTCTAACAACCTGTTTACAGAATTTACATTTTTATGCTGAAAGTAGATTTTTTTAAAAAACTTATTTCCAGAGAGACACTGTTTATTACAAGTCTTACTACAGTTGATTGAGCTGGTGCTTCGACAGAATTGTAGTCTGTTACTTAGTATAGCAGCCACTGTTTTTATAATCCTTAAAACAGTAGAATTCCCAAGGCAGATTTGTCAGGAAGCTGTAAACAAATAATTTTCCAAGACTTATTGGCAATAAACAAAGTGATCTTTAGTCCTTTAGGATTTAAATTTCTCTGCCAAATTGGAATTTTGGAAACTGTGGAATCTACTTCCAAATTAATACTCTGGAGCGGTTTGGAAACTTGTCTCTGAGGAAGAGTCAAAATCTATTTCCAACCCAGACTCATCAGAATTTGGGAAAAAATTAGGAAAGGAGTTTAAGTGTGAATGCTCCTGCATGTTAGTGGAAGCATTTTTCATAGCTGAGTGCACAAAGCGTGAAGATTCCCAGAGCCAGGTTTCAAGGTCTGCAGAAGAGTGAGGCATTTTAAGGTGGCAGTATGAAGAATGAAATTCCATAGTAGATGGGACAGTTTGACATTTTCTTAGTGATGCATAATTGTCCTTCCTGTTTAAAAAAAGATATAAGAAAAAGATTATTAGTGTTTCAATGACATTTCTATTACTGTTCAGATGTCTGACAGAGAATCTTCATATAAGGAAGAACACTAGAGGAAAACAGTTAATTCTAAATGCATTTAGTGAGTTAGGATATGGGACAACAGGAAAAGGATCTTGAAACGATCATATCTAAAAGAGGGGCACTCTGCCATTACGTGTTGTCCTCAGAAGTAGATATAAAATAGTTACACTAAAAGTCACACCGGTGAGCTCAGAACGGTAGACCCAGTTTGTACATTACTTCCTGATCTCCCACCAGCTATCCACTTGGAATATTTACTGATTTACTAATCACAGCACTAACTGAACATTTACAAGAATAGTCTCAACATTTACAAGTTGAGTAGCAAATACAGTTGTTCAACTTCCCAAATGCCATCTCTGCATTCCACTTTACAACCAGCTAATTATCACCAACCTGAGCAACTGGAACAGAACTTTCCTACACTCTAAAACAGCACCTGAATCACCAGGTTAGTCTTTTCCAATTTGAGAAACAGGAAACTGAAGTTGTCACCAAGAATATCCAGTTTTTTCTTTAAAGTTCTCTCTCCTCTCTTGCGGTGCTTTTGGGAAAAAAAACTCAGAACAACCCACAACACCCCCTCTCACACGCGAAAAAACCCAACTTGCCATACACACACACTTCAACACCAGTTTCTATACCTGAAGTTTAGGTGCACTAGAAGATACCATCCACCAAGTTAGGTTTCCTAAAAGGATTTTCAAACTTCAAACAGCGCAAATTTTTGTAAGATTTAAGTTTGATTCCAAAACAGAAGCTAGATCTGATGACATAAGGGGAAGCGCGTAAAAAAAGGTGGGGGGGATTACTTTCTGCAAAAGCAGCAATAGGTTCTTGGTGGGTGCTGAAACAAAGTACAAGCCCACAGTCACCTGTAGAATACAATCCAGGATTCTGCACATAGAGCCTTGGAACCTAGCTGCCTGAAAAGGGAATCCACTTAAAGGAAGGCTTCAGAAAACTGAGAAGTTTGACAGTGTAAACAGTTCAGTGGGAGGTGATCACCCTGAAGACACCATGAAAGCATACAGCAAAAGCCACATGACCACCATGTTCTGTTTTATGGCCAAGAGCTTCTCTTTCCACAAGAAGAGAAACAATGTTTCTGGTTAATCATGAGTCAATAACCCCTCTGAGAAGTTAGATCTGAGACAGTCCTGTGATGTTGTGCCTTCCAAATGCCCATTTCAGAGTCTCAGGATTGGTAAGGCTGGAATATAAGCAACATCAAGAAGCTACTAAATAAGGGTAAAAGCAGGAAGATGACTATACCCAAATTTATTGTGGAAAGGAATCAGAAATATCATTAAGAGAAGAAGGAAAAAAGAACACTGGATTACATATGGTATCAAATAACTGAAGAGATGACAGTAGGATGATAACAAATACATACCAAGAACTACATTTCTGCCCAGACAGATGGCCTCAAAAGCCAGCTAGTGTTATACAAGAAAAGGCTTTAACTGATTTCAGAAAGGGAGAAGAGAGGCTATTTGTATACAGGAATTAAATGCTTCTGAATTCTGGATAAAACTGAATATCGTAAAAAGAAAATATCTTTACAACCTAATATTAAAGCCACCATTTAATACTTCCAAAGGGAGAAGGAAACCCAAGCTTCAACCTTATTAAGTCTTCCATTAAGCCATAACCTTTAACAGTAAGTTTGACTATTCTGTACTTCTAAGAGATGGAGCGTATGAATCTGATCTTTCACGATGCCAATCCAGAACCTGGTAAAGCTTCTCATAAGGAAGTAGGATCAAGCAGTTCTTCTCAGACATATCAAACCTGTATTTCTGATGGGTCAGTGTATAGCATTCTCAGGGCAAAAAAGAGCATCTTTGATCTTCCTCCTTATCTAACTTTTTTACTAAAAACAGGAAGACAAAAGCTCAAGAACTCTTGGCTCGAATAAAAGGGTATTTTTCGTTTTAATTTTAAAATGTGCTGTATACAGAACATGGCAATGCTTTAATTGAAATAACTGCTGCAGTTAGGAGTCTCCAGGGCTACAGCTATCTCTTGGAAGCTTTTATGAAGCGTTTAAGAATTTTCTTCACTCCTAATAGCTTTTCAGGCTAATTTCTCTCCCTCTTCTTCTACCTCCTACCCAGCAACTCCAGGAGTTGAGACAATCATCAGAAAAATTACAATAAAATAAATATGACCTACTCTGCTGAAGTCTGGATTTATGCTTTTTCAGACCAAATCTTAGGGGACTTCATACTTATAAGCATTTGGACCTCCGAGACAGCCTATGTTTCTCTACTTATAGCACTACTCTTGACATGGCTGTGCAACACCGTTCCAGCAACAACTCCATTATTTAGCAGGAAAATCTAAGCTGAATGTTGGTCATATTCCTTTTGTGAAAGTTTGCAGAGCTCCTTGGGCAAATACTACGTTCTCCAGCAAAAAGTGAAACAGTAATGGTATTCTTAGATTCATACTGAGGTGAGTTGTCACCGATTCCTCCATACACATAGGGCTACAAAGTTTAACAGAAGTAAAAGGTCTGAAAGGCTACATCTCACACCAGCTTAGTAAGAGAAGCATAATGAACCTAGTTACAACCAGGTTAGAGTAGAGGTTTCTCTTCTGTGGAAACAGAGGTAACTGAAAATTTTCCGTATGTGTCTTATTTTAATTATTCCCAACTATCTTACATGACCGACCTTCATATTCATCTACTTTTTAACTCTTACAACCTTTCCTGTCCAGATTCCTAAGAATTTAGTCTTTCTCCCAATGTTTTCCAGTTCCTACTTGCTACATCTGATTTAGAACATCTTGAGCAACCTTTTCCACCTCTTTTCTTCCTGATTGCTCTAGTTACTGTGGAGCAGAGAACAAACAAAGTTTCTGTTGTCAGTCCAATGCCTGCTCCATAACCCACCACTCCCCCCAAAAAAGGGTAAGCCTATCAAAAGACAACACCTCTTCATCTACAATATGTAGCAGTCATTGATCATTTATAAACAAGAAGCACCAGAAAATATACTTAAGAAACAATGCTAAGGATTAGAAGCAGTGAGAACTGTTTTGTGTTACCTTTGAGAAAATTATTAAATCCTGTTTTAAGAGAGAAACTTATTACTACTTGAAGCTCTGACCAGAGAGAGAGAGAATTTCTAAAAATGCATCATTTGCATGCAGCAGCACTCCACTTTACCTGGATGTACAGAACAGCTTCCTTTTAGCCTGGGAATAAACTGTACCAGCAATCCGACAAAGCTGTTCTTGCATCCATCGAACATCAGCAGGCATGTCAGGAAACCAGTTTACTAACCTACAATCAAAAGCAAAATACAATTGTTTTGTAAGCAGTAGATCTAACCTGCGTTATATTTTTACGTACCATGTCCAACATCCAACAAAATAACACAGCTTTCATTCTCCCCAAGTTAATTCCCCCACCAAGAACTCCAGTTCTTCCCAACCTCCCTGAATTCCCATCTAGCCCACTCATCTCTTTTCTACAAGCTAAGAAAAAACGGGCAGCACAGACCACTGCATCTCTGATCTATGCTGAGTGGCTGACCAGTATGTGCATTCCACACCCTGTAACCAACATTTAGGAAGCCTGCAAAATACTCCTGTCTCCAAGACCTCTTTCTGTGTGGTAGGAACTGAAGTTTGAAGTTGGTGGAAGAAGGAAGAACAAAAGAAAAGCACAATGGAAGAACACATAGAAGGCAGAAACAGAACAACGTCACAAACGTATTTTTTTCCTTATGATGCTCTTAACAGAAGTCAGCTACACCAGAGGGGGACAAGGGGGGAAAAACTCACACAAAAATTCTGTTGAAACTTGTTTCCTCCCCATCCACCAAAAATGACACAGACGTGCCACATTAAATGGCACAGAAACAAAATATTTTACTGGAGTTCTATGTGGTTCCACTTACAGCACATTTGATTTTTCAAGTATTTTCTAAAGATAGTAATGACATCTGCTGCGCAAGGACTGGAATTCTCTTAAGCAAGCACAAAGCTTAGGGTTCATGGTGCATTCATTTAGCATAATTTCTCCTTTACGAGAATTGAAAAACTTATAAAACTAAGCCCTGTTTCAAGAGCACAACTTTCAGTCAACCTAAACAAACCTGGTAAGAAAAGTTATATGGTGAGTAAACACTGGATTTCACTCCTGACTTCAGAAAGAAGCTAAATCACAAGAACTATCTGGATAGAGTTCAAATACCACTGCATATAGCATATATGCACTGCATATAGAATATAGCAACAGTAATACAAAATGTGCTTCTGGAAAACACAATTAACGGTGCTTCTTTTGAGCAATTACAAGACAGCTACTAGAAATAAGAGCAAATTGTTTAGGAATCGTCTTAATATATTTATTTATCTAGCCTTACACTATAAAGGCTTTAGAAGGATGCATTATGTAGCTAGAAATAATGGTCTTTGGACAGTTACGACAGAATTCTAGAGTACCAGAATGCTTACAACACTGAATAAGCTCTCAGTGAGTAAATTTCCAAAAGTATAATCATTCTAAAACGGTTCATTAAAAGTTCCTTACCGTAAAGCAACAGAGTAAGCGGACTCCACTGGTAGTGTATACGGTAGCATCAGATAGGATATCACCCGCATTGGGAAGAGTTTAGAGAACTGAGCGCAGAATCCATTCTGTTCTTTACAAGCTTCCTGCAGTGCTTAAGAATAATTATTTTTGAAAAAGATGTTAGACTATTTGAAAACAGTTAAAGTAATTTGCTCAAAGTTTGGTAATCTTCAGTCAACATTATCAAGTGTTACTGAATAAGGCTCAGACAGAAAATGACAGAATTAATCTCAAGGCACTCTGACCATAAACCTTCTCTATGCTATTTTAAAATACAGGAAACAGACTCATACCTCAGGGACAAAAGGCATTACCCAGAACTTTTAAGCAATAAGTCTAAGAATTAATTTATAATAAGAGAATGTAAAGTTCACCTCTCCAAAAATACTTATGTATTTTAGATAGCATTCCTGTCTTGTTAGACACTCTAACTCTGAGGAGTTTGTTTAAATTCTAGAGTTCCGCATATTCCAGTTGTTCTCCTAGGTCACTGGGATCACAAGTTTCAGATCTTGAAAACACCGATCAGCATCCACAAAAAAAACTAGGTAAAAATTATAGATTAAAGAAATATCAGAAGTGGTTGGTCTATTAACAGCTTATTAAAAAGACAGGAAAGCCAGAGAATTAGAAATCTACAGAAGGCTGTTTTAAGAATAAGATGGAGATAACCAGTGTTTGGACTTGAGGTTCAACTTTAGTGTGAAATACATGCTTACAAAAATACTGTGCATATACAAAGTTTATCCAAAACCAAATGAGAATTCAATTCACGACTTTGCAGTGTTTAAAGTAGCTTCTTCCTCCTGCTTCAATCTTACTCCTGTAGCTAAATCAAAATGTACATGTTCACATGAGCTAGTCTCTAATACCACAGGCAGTTATAAGATTAAATAAAAAGCATCTTATGCAAATTGTAAGAGTAAGCAGGGAAAAAAATAAATCAAAGCTTGCCATTCAAATTTACAGGAAACAGACTGAAGCATGTACCTTTACGGAGTCTAGGAGGTAGACTCTCAAATATGCTCTTCTCCAAAGGCCATGGATTTTGCTTCAGCTGGTTATTAAGTACTTCCATTTTCAAAGTTTCTACTCTGTTATTTTCTGTCAATATTTTTTTCTTCATATGGTCAACGTGTTGTGCAGCCTCATGAGGATTTCTTTTTGAGAAGGACAAGTGGATATAAATTGCGTCATTCAGAATACCTGAAAGAGTCAAGAGCTTCCACTTAGGCTTGATCCACGTGTCTTCGGAGTACCTGTACAGTACCTGTAGTCTGTGTATCTGGACAAAGACCTATCCTGAGGGAACATTATGTATCCAATGTCAAACACACTTGCTCTTATGATCCCACAAACGTTTAATCACACTGATGAATACTCTTTTGCAGGTTTAGGTCTAACTTTAAAACATGTTCTAAAGAAAAGGAAAAAGTGAACAATTAACTGAAACTGCACTGGAAACACACAGTCATTTACCAAAGTTGTTTTCCAGCAAGAAAGCAAATGATTTAAAGGAGAGGAAAAAAAATGATTTAATATTTATTTGAAAAAAAACACCTAAAACACATCAGACATTTGGGAAATTTGACATGGCCAGGTATTACATGGGTACTTTGAGGCACTGCTACAACATGGTGGAGAAGGAAAGCAAGTAGGGTACAATATTGTTTTAAGATATATCCAAAGTACAGATCTAAATCAACATTAGTTGCCTTGCAAAACTGGTGCCAATTAAGAAATAGCACTGTAATTACCTTAGAAAAAAGCACTAGATAATGACCACAAAGTGAAAAACACAAGAAGGGTATTTATACTTGGTTTCCGGAAAATCGTTATGAAGTTATTTATATATAAAGACTACCAAATTTGACTAGGATCCATACCTATATACAACAAAATCTGTATCCTACTTACATTTACTCCTAAAAGACAAATGCCAAATATAGAGTGAATTTAGCAAAAAAAGGTTATCTGAAGTGCTACAGATGGGGGGGAAAATTAACTCCTACAGTTGAAATAACTTAACAAGAAAGGAGATGCATAATGAATTAGTTGGAAAGGTTATAATTGTCAGTGATTAAGCTTGAAGCAAGACAAACCTGTGACAGAATAAGAACAAAGGTGATCACAGGATCAGTAGTGTGAAAAGGAGGACAATAGTGCAATACACAGAGGACATGGGGGAAAGACACCCAGGAAGAGCTGCAAGGAATCTCAGATATTAGTGTCAGATGGAAATATGCACACAGGAAACTTGTGGGTGCAGTACAGCAACGGAACCCATCTTAGCACAGACAATCACAAATTATAGGCTCTTTGTATAGTTTGTTCTTTTAATCACCTGGTAAAAGGTATAAAGCAGGACTCTCATTAAATATTTAGTAATATTACTAGAAAAATCAAACTCTTAAGCAGAACTGTGACATTCTTTAACAGTGAAGAAAATTGTTCCAAGAAAACGTGAATACTTAATGTTTAGTTATAACAGAGCATAAACAGTGAGCACATCAATCTATAACTGCATTACAATACTGCAGCTGGTACTATCTGTAATAGTGCAAACATCACATTTCAGTTTTCATGCCTATAAACGAACCCAGTACTAATTTGCTTCTGCATCCAAAGACTACAGGGGCTAGGCATATTTAATATATGGTTAACTTCATGCTAATATCAAGTTACTGTCTTTAACTTGTTTGTCTCAAAGTGTGCAGAGCAATAACATTAATATAAAATATATTACTGGAATTCTAGGGGTAGAGCAGAGCAACTTTCAATTCTTCCTAAACTTATCTGGGTCCCAACAACTGCTACATTACAAGTCATCTTCTTCTGAAGTCTTTCATGATACAGACCAAGGATTTAACTGTGTCTGAGTTTATATTGTTGTTAGCCAGCTCCCAGTTCTGGATTATACGACTTTACCTAGAAATTCACTTGGATGATAGCAGAGAGGAGGTGATAAGAAGATACAGGTTTCACAGGAGTGGGAAACAATAGCCTATTCCTATCCTTCACGATTAACACAAAAGAAACCAATAATATGATTTCCCTAGAATTGGAATTTTTTTGTAATTTCACTTAACAATACCTTAACATTCACTTCACACAAATTTGACAAAAATGCAAAAGTTCAATTTTGTGTGCCAGCAAAACTCACCTCAGGTGAATAGTTACTACAACTATGTGATTTCCACGAGAACTAAACTTATCACGATCCCTTCAAAAACCTCAAAGATCTAGCCCCTTCTTAGCTACATAAAACCCCCTCACCCTTTTTCTTTTTTTTAAACTCAGGTTAAGACCACATCATCAATAATTATCCACAAGTCACATACCATTCTCTCTCAAGAACTTAAGAGCATCTGAATATCCTTGTTCACAGATCTCTCCTAGTACCTGCAAGCATAGGGTAAATGAGTCGGACAAATAAAAGGAGATTCAACTTAAGATCAACAGTTTGCAGAATGAAAAGCCACTTCCATCCACCCTCTATTCTTGTAAGAAATATTTACATTAACAATTGCTATAATTCAATAGATTCGGGTTAATATGCCTACTGTGATGATGCATACGAGATCACGTGTACATGAACTTATCTTTCAGCTATTACAGGTGCACTGAATTATTCACCTAAAAGGACAGCATTCCAACAGTTTGCAAGAATTTCTTCCCCTTTTGTTTCTTTGACTAGCCTTTCAGCAGATGCAACCAACAATGAGACAGGGTGGCTTGGAGTATGCCAATTCCCCTCCTTCCCTCCCAGTGCTTCCCACTTCCCAAAACTATGAAAAGTCAGCTGTGCAATTCTCATGCTCAAACTCAGACTTAGTCTTCCATATGAAAACATCTTTCACCAGATGCAACACCAGCTCACCTACACAGTAGTCCTAGACAAAAAAAAAATAAAAAAAAAATTAAAGCCTACATAAGTAGAATTTAACATTTTTCTGCAAGTGGTCAAAAAGCGCTCAATTAAAAAAATATATCTATAGCAGTCAGGAACACTACTTCTCCTCTGTAGTATACCCCAAGCCAATTGGCAAAGTCTGTTTTCATCTTTTCAGCTTCCACAACAGCAATTCAAGAGCATTTCCCTCATTGGATCTGCAATTAACAGCACTTAGCAAAGTTTACAGGCAACTTGCTTGCACGAAGTATTAGTTGAGAACTTCACAAAACCATGAAGCTTTAGAACTTCTTCTAAGTTCTGAAGCACCTGGTTAGTGGGTAAACATGAATGGACTACAACCTGACATTAATTTACCAATGTTGATTTTATGATAGAATCCTGTGCTAATTCCCAAATAAATTCTGAAAGCCAATAGCAGAACATGCATTTTTAGTCTGAAACACTAAAAATAAGGAGAATGAAGACAAATTATGAAAAGAGCAGGAACAAGAAGAGAAATGTCACCAGAAAAGTTTATATGACTAGATGAAATGCCAAGATTACTGTAGCTTTCTGCAAAAGCAAGGCTTTTCTATGGAAAGATGTTTTAGTAACTACATGAAGGCAGTGACTTACCTTAGGTTCTGGTGGAAAGAGCGCTTGTGTTAAACGATAAAGGTTCCCCAAACTGAGCTGAATGCTTGTGTTGGTCACATTCATTTCATGAAAGTTGGCAGAACTCCCCTTTGGACAGATATCACACTCCCCAGCGAAAGGCGAAACTGTGATAGTATTCTTAGATTCGTAGTGAGGTAAGTTGTCGCTGATTCCTCCATCCACATAGCGCTACAAAAATTAACAGAAATAAGAAGTCTCAAAGGCTGAGAATTTCTAACTAGCAGATTTCCCATGCAAGAATTAAATAGCATTGAAGACTGTAACAGAACAGTCTCTGCCTATGCTCCTGGGCTAAACATTTTGAATAGCATACTTTGTCCTCTAATGCCAGTTAAAAAACATTCCTACCTATAGTTACATAGATAGCCTAAGAGTGTTCTATTTGGGATTCTTCTGTATGTTTAAGAAAGAGCAAGTCCATTTTAAAGATGATAATCCTACACAACATGCAGAGAAAAAGTAGCACAGCTGTCTCCTCTTCCTCAAAGGAGAACATCAACCAAAGAGCTACCAGGGTACTTCTTTAGAAAGAATACGAGTAAAAGAATAGCTCTACACTTCAAAGCTCAAGTTCCATGATACTAAACCATTAGTTAGAATCAGAGCAACTTAAAATTACTCTTAGTAGTTAGAATTTGATATAAAAGCATCAAAAATATTTGGACATAAAGAAACTGCAAGTAAAAACGGACAATGCTTCAGAAACCCTGCCAACAGTCATGGATATCTATTCTGCTTTGAACACAAGTTTAGAAGCTGTTCCAGGTTGTTCTTTTATCTTCTTCATGTTGAATTACCCATTTCTGTAGTTTTAGTGCATCACCATCTCAGACATTTTAAGATCCAAGAACTGAAGAGTTCTGTATTTGGGTAACTAATCTATGCTATGGCTGAAGACAACTCCTCCAATGGCTCACACCAGCCATCTTTTCAGTGGGGCCAACTGTAGCTAGTTTGTTCTGACAGTGGCAAAAGACCACCAGCTTTGCTCGTTTAGTGGCTGTGTTTTCCTTCTTCCTAACTAGGCAACAGACATAACCTGTAGGTCCTTGTAAAATGTAAATGTAACAAAGCAGGTGATTTGACCAGGAGCAACCTGGATTATCAATTTCATCTGCCTTGATGGCCACTCCCTGACCATTCTGAGAACAAATTTGGAATTAGGAAGAGGAAAGCTCAGAGAGATTTATTGAACATACTCTTCTAGAGCAGCCTGTTCCTAACTGTCAGCTTTCTTGGACGCTCTTTAGACCCAGCAGCATGCAGCTACTGACAAACTTCCTATAGGTGTATAATGCAATCACTAAAGTACACATGCAATCACCAAGTCCTTTGTGGAAGTAACAAGTACAATACAACAGGTTTGACAAAGGAGGAGCCATAGCATGCAGCCTTCTCATGAAATTATTTAAAGGTGGAAGTATGCATCTGAGTCACTGTTCTACAGAGGTAAATGGTTGTAATTATTTCGAGTTTCTGGCTATCTGTTCTCCCTAGTAATTTTTTAATGTAAAACCTGAAAGGGGTAAAAAAACCCAAACAAAACCCACCACACCCAAAAGCTTCACAACTGGCAGTTAGATATACCTATTGAAAGTTATCCTTAAGTCTTTGTTCTAAAGTATACATGCATGAAGCACCAAGCCAGTAAACAGCAAGATGCTACAAAGCTTACATACTTGACATTCTACTGTGTTTAAGCCCTACAGGAATCATGCCAAGCATATGCATCTGTGGTATTCTTACCAAGTTACATTAAAAATGCCCCCTAAGCATTAAAATCATATCAAAATAATTGCAAAGATCAAAAGGATACAATGATTCCTTCCTTCCCCTTCCCTCAAAATAGGGCCAAATAAAGCATCACTTGTATGTTTCTGTACTCTGAACTAAGCCTTTTAAAATAACATTGTTGTCTGGTGACAAGAACTGAATAGCCAGATTAGCCTGGATCCACCTAAACCTTGGATTCAGTCCAACGTCCTGTTTTCATAACACCTTTAATCTGTAAGAGTTTAAGGAGACATACAAGGTTTAGAAGTACAGATAAAGAAAAATCCCTATACAGTTCTAATCACTTTTGCTTAAATTTCAGCATGAAGAAGAAAATATGCTTCACGTCTATCCTTGACCTTTTAGCACTTCCAAACTGCCTTAAGAACAGTCTAATCAACCACTGTTAAAGATGTTTTGAGTTTTCTTTCAATATTCTTCCCCTCTCCTTGTGTAAGGAGCACAAGTTGGAAGAAAAGCAAATGCAAGTTAATACAACACTATAACAAAAAGCCACAAATGTCACTGCCTTGATTTGAAATGCATGTCTGCTTCCAGACCTGTTAATCAAAACACCTACAAAGAACTATACTAACTTTTCCACAGTTGTTGCCCTTTTAATGGGGGATTTTAGAAAACACAGTATAGCCATTAAGTATTAAGAGGTTTTGTAATCAACAGTTCCTGTGAAGTAATAGAACAGACTAATATACTGACACTTTACCTTTAAAAAGCAACCTTTTTTACACTGAATACAAATGACAGAAGACATTAAAAAGCTTTGTTTATATCTAACTGAACATGGAACTTTTTAAGGCAGATCTACCTACAGCAAGAACACAAAGATATACAATAAACTATCTTACAATTTTTTTTTTTTAAATAAACAAATATAAGTGACCCTTCCTATAAATCTGTGCAGGTGAATGAGCATCACTTTCTTCAATAAATATTTATCCTTAAGTTAAATACTTGCTAGTTTAGAATACCCTCTAAGTACTGCAAGAAGCAAGCAGTATTTTGCAGTATTCAGCAAGCAAGAAATTTAAGAGCAAGAGAGCGCATGTGTGTGTGTTTTGCAGGGTGGAGAAGAAATATACATAACAGATCTTCCACACGTCTAGTGTTTCCTTGCTTTTTTGAAAAGTTGTAACATACAGCTACAGTACTAGAAGCTATGATGAAGGTATTTATTTTATAGTAGGATAACAAAAAAAACCATATACATTGTCTCTTAATATTTTCAGAATAGCTAGAGCTGTTTTTAGATCTTAACAATAGAGACTTACCACACCTCTAAAGGACGGTGGAATTAGGCCACAATAAATAGGGACAAATGAACTACAGATTAAAGCCTGTAGGAAAATGAGACCATATAAATTAAATGGTAACTGTTCTATTATTGAAATTATCATTTATCTTTAGATCTTTAGATGTTAGCAAAAAGCAACCAAGCAACCAAAAAAAATTCCCAGCAAGAACACTTGAATAAAAAGAAGGAGAGGAGGGGAGGAAAGGGTATTATCAAGCATTATTTTAAACACGTTGAGGGTATTCCACATTTCTTTTTTGGAATGTAACCACAGTCCATCTAAAAAAATGATAAGACTCACTAAAGGCCATTTTCTGGAAATGCTAATTAGCAAGAAAAAGTTCATGATCATTCACTCAAGCTACACATTTTCTGAGTAACCAAAGTAACTAACTGGGGACACAAATACCAACATTCTGGGATCATATTAAACTAGCTTTGTCACTAAGAATTTTAAAAAGCTATTTTTGATTGTTTCTTGATCACTGCTTTTATAAGAATGACCTTAAGAAGATTCTTATTCATTAAGGATATTGTTTCATTAGATACACTGCACTTTAAAGGCATTTATCCTTTTTAAGATTGATCCCTCCCACTTACTCACTAAAAAATTCACAAATACATTGACCGGGAAAACTAGTAAGTGAATTTAGTGTAATGAAGCTTGAATTCATCTTTAAAATACTGTCAAAGTCACAATATCCTAAAATGTTTAAAATGGAAATCCAATAGATGACATCAAATGGACTTAAGATTACAGAAACTTTTAAAAGTTGCCAAAAATAAACATACCTGGACAACTTCTTCTTTAGAGTTAAAATTAGATATCAATGCATTTTTACCATCTGATACTCTGGTTAGTGAAATACAGAGTCTGCCCGATGACAACTGGTGAGTGTTTTCTGGAAGATTTCTCATCAGTCCCTCTCTTATTATCTTTATCACATTAAAGGAAGGATGAAGAGGACCAAGATTTCGCTTTCTAGCTTCTTTGGCTAATGCCAGAACATCTGCACAAGCTTGAGCTGAAAATAAAATGCATTTAATTTAAGAACAGAAGATAGTCAAAAACCAAAAAACACACTTCCAGTAATAAAACGTGTCTAGAGCTCCAACTTTTCTCTCTGATTGCTAGCATGAAAATTCAAGAGCTTTTTAACAGATAAAATAACTGTCCACTAGTGTTTAACAGAGCTTAGGGGAGTTCTGAGTAAAAAAAACAAGAAGCCGCTTTAGACTTTCATATAGAATTCCTGGTGAAGACCCAGCCAACTAAGTTACTTATATGTTATTTATATGTAGACTGTAGGTGTAAAATACCCATATAAGATGCTTCCATAAGGAATTATTCATTCCAGAAACACCTTATTCAAGAAAAAACAAAGATGAGTGACCTTCCCCGTAAGCATGTGTGCATGGACATACTCCATATGCAACATCCATGAAAACCTACAGTGTATGATGCACAGATTTAAGGTCCACAGTATGTCTGCTGAAGAAGCAGAGCCCCTGGGTTTATCACAGCTAGTAACACTTGTTGGACTTTAACCAAACTTAAGGTTTCAGGGCACCATTTATCTTCATTTATACATAAACACAATAAAGGGAACACTAAATGTGAACTTATGGTAAGGAACGATCAAGAGGGAGATTTTTAAAGCAGTGGGTAAGGAATGTGGAAGAGATCTGTAACACCTCTCACACCTAAATAGGTGCATTTTTACCAATATGTAACAGATGACATAATTTTTTTTCCAATTAAATTAGCATTTGGGAACTAGATCAAACCACTACAGAAGACACGATCGTTCCCGAAGAACACTAAAATCATTTTAACAACCACACACCTAATCATAGCAAGAACAGCAGCTCATCCACCTGCAATGTTTTGTTTGAATTTTTAATGCCATATTTCTCCAGAGCGTACTTTGAGGAAATTGCCTGATAAGCTTGTCAACTTGGTAGAGCAAAGGGGGTGGGGAGGAAGGTCAAAGTAACAGGTTATTAACTTGAGTGATATGCTACAAGGTCATCTAAAAATATTTTCAGAACTTGCATATTTTCATTTACATGACTCTTTCTAGAATAGATAGGATTCAACTTATCAAGTTAAATGTGAGCACTGCACTGGAAACAACTCTGCTTAAGCCTTTGAGTTCAGATTAATTTCCAAAAATATTATCTTTCCACAATGTTATTTCTTCCCCTCTCAAATAGCAATACCTAAACCTTTCTCATTCTTAACACAGTAAACCAGGAGACTATTTTCAGAAGAGTATCTCTAAAAAAAATCTGAGATATCAGACACACTCCTTTTTTACCACCACAATTTTTTTCATTCCACCCCTGCAGAGTGAAGCCTTGGGCCATGAATCCACTGATACCAATAGCCTGACCCCACCTCCCACCCCACAAGACAGCAAACAATTTAGACACAGCTCATTGTTCATGGTCAAATACATGCTTATGTTAGTAAAACACATTTTACATGCAATTAAAAAAATGGCACAAGTCACATTCTGGCAAGTGAAGAAGTTATTTCCAAAAGCAGTTATGTAGACAGTTTTAGCAATTCTATTTTTCATGCACTCAGATATAAATTACCACCTCCCTTTTTTTTTAATAAACTAATTTAGCAATGTTCAATCTTGTAAGCTTTCTAAATAGAGAAATCAGGCACATTGCAGGAATCTGAGATACTGAACTACCAGAACTGTCCAGGAACAGCAGTCTTAGTGCATGCATTAATTTCCTTTTGCAAAATAAGTACATCTTTGAAAACTTATGCACCAAGCAAGTAAATTGCTTGTTCTAAAAAACAGACCGAAAGCACTGGGTGCATAGACACACTGGCAAACAAATACACACTTCTCTGCCAGGTCTTGACCCTGTTTTTCTAGCTAGCATCCTGTCAAACTGAAGCTCATGCTATTACTTAAGTTTGAAACATAACAACACCTTCACTCATTTGCATTGCAGGCCTGTTTCTCCAGAAAAAATAAAGTAAACCAGTGCCCTCTACTAACCTTGTGTTGTGATTATTTACCTCTCACCATCAAAAATGTCAGGCAACTATCAGCTCACTTTACATACCCCATTAAAGGGCTGCAAAACTGATGACTTCTAACAGTTTAGATTTGAACGCCTCTCATTTCAACTTCTTTTCAGACAATAACTACCCATCAAAATGAAATTTGATTTCACCATTTACCCATCTCTTAGACATACAAGAGTTTCTACATTTGAGGTAGTCTAAAGGGGGAAAAAAAAAAAAAAGAAAAAATCAAGTTCACACATTTCATTTATTGTAATCTATTTTAAACAGGAGAAGGGCTCCTAAGCAAAAACAAGAATATGTTTTATCTACCCAAGAGTATGCGATAAAACACTGAAAATTTAAAAAGCTGTTCCTTATTAATTCAGACTTCAAAGTACTCCAACTTCTTTTCCTTCTCTCTTCCTTCCTCAACAGGACTAAAATACAGTTACCTCTTAGGCTGGTGTATTCCAAAACGGGATCTTCTCAGAAAGGGACAGAAGGTTAGAGCTCAAGTCAGACTGGAATTTCAGGCAGACCTTGGTACATCTGTTTTATTTTTTGAAATGCAAGAGAGCTAAAGAAACTAATGTTCCTATTAAATGTGAACTGTTTCTAGCTAGATTTCTATATTCCTATTTTTAATGGTTGTTGTGGTTTAACCCGGCAGGCAGCTAAACACCACACAGCCATTCGCTCACTCCCCCCCAGCAGGATGGGAGAGCATTGGAAAAAAGGTAAAACTTATGGGTTGAGATAAGGACTGTTTAACAGGACAGAAAAGGAAGGGAGAATAATAATAATGATAAAAGAATATACAAAACAAGTGATGCACAATGCAATTGCTCACCGCTCACTGACCGATGCCCAGCGAGTTCCCGAGCAGCGGTCATGCCCCCCTCAGCCAATTCCCCCCAGTTTTTTCTTCAGCATGACATCCTACGGTGTGGAATATCCCTTTGGCCAGTTTGGGTCAGCTGTCCTGGCTGTGCCCCCTCCCAGCTTCTTGTGCACCCCCAGCCTCCTCGCTGGCAGGGCAGTATGAGAAGCTGAAAAGTCCTTGACTTACTCTAAGCACTGCTCAGCAACATCTACAACATTAGTGTGTTATCAACGTTATTCTCATCCTAAATCCAAAACACAGCACCATACCAGATACTAGGAAGAAAATTAACTCTATCCCAGCTGAAACCAGGACAATGGTTAAATAACTATTAATCCGTTTCCCACAGAGTAAAACCTGACATCGTATTTACAGCCCCCACCAAACCTGTTCTCTTTAGTGCCCTACTAGAATGGATGACCACATCGCCACCGAAATAGCAGATCTCCAAGACATCCATGGGGAGGATCTAAGAAGAGGAGCGCACTTTAACAGTTCCAGTTTGGAATAGCCTGGAATGCACTTCATCCTGAAAAGAACAGTCACCTCTAAGCTTCTCCCTCTACTTTCCCCAAATTCAATGAAGGAAAACTTCTTCCTCAGTCTGGAAAAGTACACTTTTTTCCCATTCAATGGCTAATGTTTACATTCATTCAACTTGAAATTCTACAGACTCTCAGTTTGCCTATCCAGCAGGTAACATGAAGCACAAAGAAAACCCTTTACTTAAAAGATTTGGCTACAAACCTGTACGAGCTGAAATACACATGCCAACTTTAGTCAAAAACCCTGTTCATATATATACATCCACACTCGAGTTTTATGTGCACCAAGCAGCATACTAACTCAGGTCTGGGTCCAGTCACCTTTACTAAGGATGGAGATCCCACAACCTCTCTGGGTACCTGTTCCAGTATTTTACCACCCTCATGGTAATTTTCTTTTCCTTATATCTAGGCAGAATTTGCCATGTTCCAGCTTGTGTCTGCTGCCTCTCATCCTTCCACTACCCATCTCTGAGAAGAATCTGGCTCTGTCTTCCCACAGTGAAATGCAACTGTGAAAACACTTGGGACTTATAACCACAACTGCAGAAATAACAAATACTGCATATCAAAGTATATCAATGTAAGGGAGGTGTACAATACGAACTAATGAAATATATCAAATTATTATACCACATAGTGTTTCTTCAGAGCTTATTTACAATCTTCTGCTTTCACACAAGCTCACAAAAAATCAACAGCTAAAAAGATACAGAATTAACATGGGAATACCTTCTTAGTTTAATCAATTTACAACGATTCACAGATTTTAGAATGCAGCTGGTTTTGAATTGTCTTCCAGCATTCCCAAGTGGGAAAAAAAAGGTATCCAGAAGAAATACACTTGCCCATGAAATACAATACCTTGGGCAGTGATCGCACACATATTAGCTATTCTATCAGTAAGAGAAAAGCAAAAATCTCAGTTGGCATATGAGAAGGGAAAGACAAGGGAGTAATTTGAAGTCTGCAAGTCTCAATTACTAAAATGCTAAAAATTTTAAAAGCTGTTAATAACATACTTTCAGGTAAACAATATACATTTTTTGTGCTTAAGAGCACTTCAAATATTTAAAGCAGCTTCCTTTTTAAATCCTTTACAATGACTTAAGACCGAAAATTGGATACGTTCTAAAAATAAATAGTAATTGTGAATAAATATGATTTGTTTTAAAAGCTGATGTTATGTTACGAAATTACAACAAAATTAAATTAAAAAGTTTAAGTAGCACAAGTTTATTGCTAAAGCTTTGAAGAAATTAAGCATATGTGATAGAGATCAGTGGCTAAGCAGCAGGGACAAGCATTTCACAGCATTACTCTCTTGCACGTACAGAGAACTTCTGTTCATTTTAGTCAGTGAATTGTTCCCTCAAATTTAAAAGCAAACCCCAAACCCTCTCCAAATTCAAAGTAAGCACTCATTGTTTTCCTGCTCCATCTGTAAGTAAGATGAAATGTGAATTTACAAAACCTTCTAGTTCTAAACCCGTTAAGGGTACTGTTAACAAAACCAATCAATGTTGAGTCATGAACTAGATAAGCCTTTATTCAGTGGATTTCTTTGGCTTAAAAGGAAAACCATTTTCAGATTTCCAGATATTTCATACACTTTTTAAACTGCATTCCAGTCACTATTTTAAACACCTTGATATTTTACTTGTATCAAGCTTGCTTTAATGTCTTGCATGTCTAATTCACTAGATAAATGTATATTTGGGTTCTCATGAGCCCTAAATAGGTAAAAGTAAGGTATGCTTTTCCTACTGCTAGAAAATAAGCGCTTATTTCACAAGAGAGACTATATTTAGTTGCAAACTAACATCTTTTATCCAATATAAATACAAAACAAGATTAACTCTATTACTTAAATCACAATTAAAATCAGTGATTTTAATCAATCCACCGTTTCTAATCATATGCCTAATTGACCTATGCAATATACACTGTGCACAGATTAAAGAGGAAAAGCATGTTAAAGCTAACCTAAGTCCTGACCTTAACTCTCTTAGCCTTACCCCAAGAAAGGAGAAGCTTTAGAGGAAGCAAGTTAAAGCTAAGTGAAACTTCATGTGCAAAGGTAACTACAGAAGAGATGCATTATTTCCCAACAAAGTGTAAATATTTTGTTTCAAACTGATGACAGGGTTAGTCTGCTTGCTTTGAACGGTGCTAGGATTCAGCTACCTCCCGCTCTCCCAACAGTTTTTAATTCCTCTACTTCGCACGAAGCTAAGAGCGGTTGTCATCAAACCCGTATTTGCAGCTCCGAGGCCAGGAGGCACAGGAACTCCTTAGACAGACACGCATACCTGTCCCGTACCTGGGGTAGTAAACTCCGACCACTTGACTAAACAAGTGTTGAAATCGGATGAGGCATCGTCAGAACCATTTCTTGAGCCCAGGAGGTTGCTAAATATCCATCCAAGGTGAAGACACGCTACCTTTACCACCTGCCTCTTCCCCCACCCTCAAGGAAACAGACGATTTTTGCCTCTTTTACTCGAAGGTAAGATGTGCAGGGGATGAGACGGAAGGGAACAGACAGCCCGGCACCTACAGGGCCATATAACCCGTTCGGATTTAATTTCACAGAAGGGGTCATGTTCCTCTTTGGGGGCAGAAAACGAGAAAGAGAGAAAAACAACCAGCGCCGCAGGGATGGGCAGCCCAGCCCCGCCCCGCCGACCCCGCGGCTGTCCCCGCCAGCCCGCAGCGCCGGCGGAGACGGGCCGAGGCGCTCCCCGGGGCCGGAGCCGTGCCGCGGCCGCAACGGCAGCCGGCCCGGCCCGCCACACCTGCCCCTTCCCGCAGGTCCGCTCCGCGGCACGGGGCACGCCTCGCCTCAGTCCCCTCAGCCCGCCGCCCCGCTCCCCTCAGCCCGCCGGACCCCCCGCCGCCGCCACGGCGGCAGAAAGGCGGAGCCGCTGACCCAGAGAGCCGCCTCCGACGAGCACGGCGCCGGCGAGCGCCCCGGCGGAGGCGCCGTAGATGTGCCGGGCGTCGCGGATGATGTGGGGGGCGCGCTCCTGCAGGCAGGTGGCGGCGCCGATGTGGTAGACGCCCAGGAAGCCGCAGCCGGCGAACGAGACGCTCCAGCCGCGCTCGCGGTCCAGCATCGTCACCGGCGGGCGAGGAGCGGCGCGAGGGCCGTTAGGCAGCAGGCAGCTCCCGCAGCAGCAGCCGCTGCCGGCCGACTAGGGCGCGAGCGGCGGGGCCGTCCTGCGGCTTACATGGCGGCCGCGCCCAGCGCCGCCGGCCCGCCCGGCAGCCAATCCCGCGCTTCCGCTCGCCCCGCCCCTGTGGCCCAAGGCGCCCTAGCCAACCCAAGGGCAGATGCAAATGAGGCTCCGCCTCCTCTCGCTCGGTCCGTCAGGGTGGGGGCGCGCGCCGGGCGGCCGCGGTGCTGCGTGACCCGAGCCCGTGTGGCACGGGCAGGGCCGGAGGCCCGAGTCCCTCGGCCTCCTCAGCCCCCTCGCCTAGGGCGGCCTCCGCGGGTTCCCCAGCCCCTGCTGTCCCCGGATCTCCGCCCTGCGGGGCGGCTGGCTTCTCCCTGCCCCCGAGCGAATCGGTCCCGCGGGGCTTGTCCCGCACACCCCACTCACAGCCGTGCGCCGCGAAGTCGGGCCCAGGCTGGGTTAGGTAGGGCGCTGGCAGCCGGCTTGCGCTAACGCCGAAACGCGCCCTTCAGTCTTCAGGTAAGAAACGAAGGCAGCTCTGGGATCTGCCGCTGGGTCCCGTTGTGGCGTAGCGGGACACGGCACAGCCCCTGCAGCCCGTGCAGGCAGCCGAAGTGCGGATTTAGCAATTGCCCTGATTATCCAAGGCTCGGAGGAGTATGTCATACTAGCCCGTACAACCATTTGTGTTTCATGACCTGCTGTAAGAGCAAGCACTGTTCAATAATCCTGTAATAAATTTCGAGAGAAGAAAATTCGTTATAATAATAGGTTTATAAAGGGAAGATTACAGAATAACCTGCTTTTTTCTGAGTATTTCAAACGATTAACTTACACAAGTCTGTGTTTGTGTTCTACCAACATTTTACAGACAGAAGTACAAGCGAAGCAGCTAAATGCCATTTGAATTCTAAAGTGGTGTCATCTAGCAGAGTTTCAATAGTACCCAGCTGACTGATCCATCAAAACCAGACGCCAGGTTTTGGTGCACCTTTGGAGGTCTCATAATGGCATCTTCAAGCACCTGAAGACCTCCAGAAAATCTGAGGCACACTGATAGAGTGATTGGCACCAACTGATTAATATGATCACTTGCAATTGTCTTTAAAGAACTGCTTAATGCAGTGCCACATCACGATGTCTAACTTAGCTGCAAACAGGCCCATACGTTTGTTAGCACAGCACTGTGCGAGATCTGTCTATTTGCTCCATAATATGCTTGTATGAAGAAGATGCTGTATGGGTGCCAACCAGCCCTAACTCTTGCCTGCATCAGTGTAGTAATACCATCATGCTTTCAGCTCTGCAGGCTATTTTTCTCACCACTAGTTCAGGTATTTCTGTGGAGTGCTGCACTGCAGACCAGAGGTGGGCCCTAAATGTTTCTCTGTTCAAGTCCTCTGGAAGTCCTAAATGCATCTGAACACAGGCAGGGTTTAGCTGCCTGTAAAAGGTGCCGGTTTCCTCTAAAAGTTGTAAGAGGAACTGGTATTTGTATGTGACTCCTCTCCATCACCACAAATCCCAGAGTTTCCATTAGGCTCTCGCTGTAATGCTGGTGGAGATTGAGTGGCTCAGAAAGGAATTCACAACAATTACCTTGCCCGGCAGGGAGCTCCCCAGAGTTGGGCTATGAAAAAAAACAGAACAGCATGTCTGAAATCCTCTAGGATTTAATTGCCTCGCTCAGGGCTGCAGAAAACACCATCATATACTAACAATGGGATTTAAAAACATCTCAAAAGAGTCTGAGAGGAGTTCATACTTTCCAAATACACCTAGGAGAGGTTGTGTTGCACAATTTTTTATTTATAGAAAGTGCACTGCTAGGAAGAGAGAGCAGGATTCAAGCTCTTTTTCAATTTGAGTGGGCTTGAAGCCATACTTAGAAATCGCTAGATAGTTTTACCAGGGAGATTTTGAACAAGCCTTGGACAAAACACTACGATGATAAACTTGGGATTCTGCCTCTAAGCTAGCATCACAAGCACTGGGCCATACTTCCAGTTTTCCCACCTCTAACTTAGCTCTCTAGCCACCTTTGTCTTGTTGGGCCATGCATCTTCATCCATTCATCTTCTCACCATTTCAATGAGCAGAGCAGAGAGTGTCCTAATCCCAATCCTGTCATTTAGGCGCCTCCCTTCATTTAGGGAAGAGGAAGGTCTGAGACTGAACCCATTTCAGCTCACAAGGAAGGAGGGAGCTGAAAAGGGAGAGTAAACCACATCCCACACTTCCTAGAAGAGTCCTGTTTCATTAAAAAGGTGACTGTGACCCCTTCCTTTTGCCATTCTCTTCTAAAGGAAAGGGCCAGCTCTGCTATATTTTGTGTTCTCTCCATGTGTGCTCTCACGCTATTTACTCAGAGCTTAAGTGCAGGAGTGTACCATTTCTTAATCCATGCTTTTGGAAAAGAGACGCTGAGGTGTTCAGAGAGGGACGTTTCTGAACATCTGCAGAAATTTGACAGGGAGAGCCAGTTAAATGGCATGGGAGTAGGGGATTTTCAGAGCATTATCCCATCAATAGGTTTTTCAGGGCTAATCTCAATTTTGCTGGTAGAGATCAACTCCATTTGAAAAATAATTTTTATTCCTAAACTGTCACTAGAAGGCTGTTGCTGAGCCTCATTTCTTTAATAGTTAGAAGGAGTCTTATTTCTATCGTAAACTGATACATGGCCAGTTCATAACGATCTGGTCTTGTGCTTTGTCCTTTTACATTAGTATCTTCTTTACATTGCTGACAATGTTTGAAGCGATAAGCCTTATTCCTTGCCAGCTCTCATTCTGTGATACTCTGGGAGCTGAGCTCCTCTAGCTTCCTCTCATGAGAAAGGTGCTACAAATGCTCCCCAACCAGTACTGCAACCAGTCCTTCAGATGGGGTTTCACTAGAGCCTTACACAATCTTTGCTAGGGAAGCTGAATCACTGATTCTGATTACTTATAATCAGTATGATCGGCTGATAAATCCAGGTCCTTCCCCATCTCAGCTCAGATAATTTTTTTTTTTAAATCTATTGTGATTCCCCAGTACACAACACCAAGTTTGCTCACCAACACTGCACTCCCATTCCTCCCAAAAGAGCAATGCCTGCTCTTTTTCAGTACCCATTTTTCCTCTCTTTGGGCTGCTCCCTAACAGATCTTGCAATTTCTTCACTACATCATCTCCAGCTTAGCAAATAGCTTCTCATGCAAAAAAACCCCAACCATCAGCTGAAGTACATATGGACAGGATGGATCCCATTTCCCTTCCCTGGAAAAGCAACCATCTCATCAAAAAGGTAGATTAGTTTCACACACTGAACCTTTGGCTAATCACTGGCTTTTATCTCCCCTTTTTCATCTCCCTTTTATCTCCAGGCCTATAAAGATAATTGTCCTTCCTCCCAAAATCTATTCTAATCCCTTCTTTTTCTTTCCTTTTTTTTTTTTCTTCACAGTTTTCAGTTTATTTGTTTAATTCCAATTGCAGTTTTAACTGCCCTGCACATAGCTGTTTAGAATAAAGATCCTGGAGCTCACTCTAACATCTGGGATATCTGAGAAAGCTGATGCAACCTCATCACAAGCACTACCAACTAACCCTACTGCGGTTGTAGAACATGCAGTTTCAAGATTGTCCCATTTATCTCAAGTATCACTACATACACTATGCTACAATCTGTGTTGCAGACATATCCTAAATCCTTTACTGAATCCAGTCCATAATAATTTCCCCATAACTCCAGGAATATGCAGTAAGGCCTGAAAGGCCACGTGATGGAAATCAAATATAGTTTGATGGGGGTACAATCTGCCAGGAAACTTGCATGCAGCTTACAGACTTCTGTAAACAGGTAACAACCCAACCCAACATCTGGCATGTAAATTCAACAGGCGTGCCATCTGTCCATCATATAACCACCAAAAGCTTCTGCCTTAATCCTTTCCATTTAGCTACCATGTTAATTATGATATAGGCGTGCCATTTTCCTAAGATACGGATTAAACCAGATCTATTGTAAAAGAAAAGAGAAACTGATAATGCATTTGTAAAGTGCCTTTAACTCCTTAGAAAAAAGGTACCATTTAAGTACTAAGTTTGCTGAAGGCATATAATTTATAGGAAAAGGAACCACATAGGATACAGCACCAGCAGAAGGTAACGGGAGCACTGCTGGACAGGTGGCAAGTCATCAGGTCTGAGATCTTGGCCAGCCTTGGAGATCTGATTAAAATTTCTGTCATCAGAAAGAGAAGGCTATGAGCTCAAAAAGATGATTGCTAAGCCCTGCTTGGAAACAGCGAATATTTTCTATGATCTTTTTGACTTCCAGGGATTCATTAGTAATCATTGATATCTCACATGGCACTTTTCATAAAGCATTTTAGAAGAGATTGATGTATCATGATAACCATTTTCATGGGGGAGGTGAAAAGGGATACAGTAGTGATGTTGGCCCAATATCACTCAGCAAGGCCAGTTCCAGAGTTGGAGGAGAAGCCTGATTTACTGAGTGCTAAGCCAGATCAATAGCCTAGCACTTCTCCAGAAGGATGACCAAGTACCTACTAGAATTTCTGGAGCCCAGGAAAATTGCCTTAATTTGCTGGTACAGTCTGTCATGTGTATGTGACATTATTCTGGCCTTATCCAGAGATAATCTATGTAAACTAAAAACATCAATTATCAAGACCTCATCTCTGCCTATCACCTTTCTGGGAATGCTCTACCGTGAAAATTTTCTGAAGAACAAAAGCACAGTTTAGGTGCCTGTGGTGAACAATGCAACCTTGTCTCACAATAGAAAGCCTCATTCTCCTCTCCCTAAAAGGATCTGAAGAACAGAACTAAGGAATAGCTTACACTCCTGACGTGGTTTAACCCCAGCTGGCAACTAAGCACCACACAGCCGCTTGCTCACTCTCCCCGCAGTGGGATGGGGGAGAGAATCGGAAGGGTAAAAGTGAGAAAACTCATGGGTTGAGATAAAGACAGTTTAACAGGTAAAGCAAAAGCCGTGCACGCAAGCAAAGCAAACCAAGGAATTCATTCACCACTTCCCATTGGCAGGCAGGTGTTCAGCCATCGCCAGGAAAGCAGGGCTCCATCACATGTAACGGTTACTTGGGAAGACAAATGCCATCACCCCGAACGTCTCCCCTTCCTCCTTCTTCCCCCAGCTTCATACGCTGAGCATGACGTCATATGGTATGGAATACCCCACTGGTCAGTTGGGTCAGCTGTCCTGGCTGTGCTCTCTCCCAGCTTCTTGTGCACCTGGCAGAGCACAGGAAGCTGAAAAGTCCTTGACTAGCATAAGCACTGCTTAGCAACAACTAAAACATCAGTGTGTTATCAGCATTATTCTCATACTAAATCCAAAACACAGCACTATACCAGCTACTAGGAAGAAAGCTAACTCCATCCTGGCCGAAACCAGGACAACTCCCTTTGAGATATCTTATGTGGGATGCTGCAAATTTACCCCTCTTTTTTCTATGCTTGCAGGGGAGAAAGACTATGAGGTATGCTGTCTTTGTTATTCAGGTAACTCCTGTTTATGTTCCCCTGAAGATGCCAATTTATCAGAGGAATTATAATCAATAATTTTACTCCTTTTGTATGATCATCCTGTGTTACCTGGGCACACCATAAGGGAATTCTTACTAGATTGGTGGCCAGAAGACTGTTAAACAGCCTTTAGTGTTTAAAATGCAGGAGGAACCACAGGACAGGGAAGTGTTGAGTTACAGAGGGAGGTAAGCTGAGGACAAATACTGATCATAACCTGGACAAGGAACCCTGTTACATCCCTTGCGCCAAGGCCCCGCATGCACACTGTGCCGCTCTCTTCACCGACTTCTGCCACAGGGCTGTACGCTGGGGAGCAGGGGCAGAGAAAGGATATTTAAACTTTCCTGGTCAAAATAAGTTTTCACAGGTTTTCATCTGTTTGCAGCACCGACTGAAATACTTTCACTACACTCTATGCTAACCTTCACAGAGAAACTACATTTGGCACAAGCATCATTCTCGTTCATTATTGGCTTCCAGTTCTGTTTAAACCAGTGATACCAACCAGCAAAGACACAGGCAGTTTGGAAGGATTTTTTTTCTCTTTGCATGTCACATCATGGCCCATTAAGCTTGCAAAGGTCTCAGGTTAACTACTCTCAGGTTTCTTTGGCAAGAGATGGAAAGTAGGTCATTTTAGCAAAAGCTACTGACCTGCTTTTCCCTTGGGCCTGATCTTCTAGCCTTTGAGTAAGAATGCACTGAGTGATTATGGTAGTGCATAATAAAGCTGTAGAAATTTAAATTGGTTTGTACACAGCTAATATGGTAGATGCTGATAGTTTCTTAGCAATTTTTGTGCAGCTTCTAAGCTTCACAGTATAATCCTAATGATTGTTTTGAATTAAACTAAAAGGTCTGTTCTCTGAGTTTTAGTTGTGACTCTGGACTAACAGGCTCTGGTTTGGGCAAAGCATATCAACTGTGAAGATCTGTATGGCAGGATGTGTGAGCCAGCACAGGCAGGACGCAGGAATAACCACAAAACCATGGATTAAATGCAAAGAGTAAATTTATTTTCCTTACCTCCCCAACCGGGGGATCCCTGAAGCAGCACCTGGGCAGCGGCACACAAGCAGGAACGCAGGCACCACGGAGCTCGGTCCATGCTGGAGGATCAATGAACCTGCTGTTTTCGCTTGTTTATCAAGGATTCATGCAATCGTAGTTTACCTCTGTGCTTTGATGTTTCCCGTAGCAGGGCAGGAATCTCAAGCATGTTCAATAGGGTGCCTCTAAGTCTATCACAGGCCTGCGTTATCTAAACACAGATGTTCTACTTGTCCAACACACAAAGCCAAGCAACGATTAGTATGATATATGTGTTTTTTGACACCCCAGCTCAAGTTTGCAATCCTCCTCACCAATCTTCCATTATTTTCCCACACAGGAGCAATACAAAATCTAAAAGCAGATAGATAAAGCAACCTCTGGAGTTTTCCATAGGCTTCTGCCATCATCTTTTTTAAAGGAAAAAAAAAATCAAGCATCCATTTCACATACCTTTTGCTAGGATCCAACACTAAGTCATACTGTAGAGGTAGACCCCTATTTTCTCTGTAATATGGCTGAAGCATGGAGCTAGTAGGGCCAGCTTTTGAAAAATCTCTTTACAGGCCCTGTTTCAAGCTGTATACTCTTGGAAAACTGGGAACTTCATTTTGAAAGCTATATCGGAAGTACTTTCTCTGGTTACTTTGGCTGGTATTGTGTAAACTATTTTGTAAATATTGCTGAATCTCAAAATATATGGGAGGTCCTCAGATCTAGATGCATCCCATGTCCTAAGAATTCTGTCTGTTGAAATGCTTATTCTTCTGCCAACCCTCGCTTACTCCAAGTGATGTGGGAGGGAGAAATGTGGTAATCCAAATTTAGAAAAGATAATACAAAACACGTGTTAACTAACAAAACACATTGAGCGCATTTGCCTTTGACCAACTTGTTTGTAAACACATCTCTCTCAAGAATGTAACGCAGTTTAAATGACAGCAGGTAGAGAAGAGTGTGGTGCAAGGGGCACATGCTATGCAGCATGCACTCGGCATCACTGTGCTGCCGGCAAGAGTCTGGCTAATCCACAGAGCATGTAATCCACTCACCAATAATCAAGAGCTATCCACCTCATGCTAAAGGAATGAAAACAATGACCGAGGTGTGTGATCAGAGTCTTGATTTGTCAATTTATTTCTAAAAGCAGGAAAAATCCTCCAGCATTTAGCATATTTTCATATTGGAGGGTGGCTGGAAACCAGTGTAACTGGTTCTGGTAGAAGCAGCAATGAATTTTCACATCTTGAATTCCTTGGTGTGATCTGTGTTTTTCATTCTCAAAGTTAAACAGATGAATCCTGAGAGTTACAATTTGCTTCTCAGGTTTAATATCACAACCATTGCCTTTACTCTTCATAATTTCAAAACTATTGCATAGAACAAATAGCCTAATATTATTTCACACGAACATGGTCCTTTTTTTTTTATATTTTCACATCATTTTTGTTTCAAAACTTTGTGGCCTGATATGTATGTGGCAACAGTTTATTGCAAAAGGTCACATACAAACGGGATACAGCAATGACCATGCCCATTGCTAACTTGCAATCTTAGCTTTTTTTTATTAGTTACTTTTGAAGGATTTGTTATTCTTTAAGACAGAAAACTAAGAAAAAAAAGTATGGCTAACAAACTGTGGTGGAAATTCAGATAGCCACCGGAGTTAGATTTTTCAAATCTTGCCTTGCAGAGCACAAGTTCCTTTTTCTGTTTGTAATGGGGCTACTGTTTTCTTTCTTAAGCTGTGTCATTTCTACATTGACTATATTATTATTTTTAATTACAGTTATGGATATTACTATATCTGGTAACTGCTGGGTGGCAAATAATGTTTCATCTTAAAGACCTAATATCTTGTCATAAAAAGGCCTAATAATTAGCACCTTATAACAGCTGCTGAGACGGATTCTCAGCAAAGCCTCCTCCTTGGTCTCAACCTAAAAAAAAAGACTTCAAACCTGTTATTTCTCTAAAGACTAGATATTTGTCTTCCCAACTCTAAGACCAATAATATTTAGGGCATTACTCTAGAGATATATATGTACATAAGGAACAATTTCTCTGGCAGAATCTTTCCCAAGAGTTATGATGCATTTTGAATCTTGCCTTACAGCACAATGATCCATCAGCCAGGAAATACACACGAAGATTATTTTATATTCACCTACTTACAGAGGTTCCCATTCTGCAGAGAAACTGTGGACACAGAAGCAGCTGGTCCTTCATTCAGCACCCCTGAGAGGTGGAAACTCAGAGAACAGTGTGGAACTAACATTTGTAATAAAAGGAAATTATTGCTTGTGTAAATAGTAACCAGTAAGCTGCTTAGCATGCATTAGCCCCTTCTTAACATTTGAAAATGCGGTAAGAAATTCTGGAGAGGAGATTATGGAGCTGAACATAGGTGAAGATGCTGTCAGCAGAATGTGTGGGTGGAATACAAACATATGGACTGTGCATAAATATAGGCCTCTGTTATAGTAGTCCTGGTTCCCTTGATTCTTTAAATACCAGGGATTTGAAGTTCTTGGATTTTTTCCTTCCAGTTGGAGAAGGGAAGAAAATTATACCAAACAGTTGCACCTTGCAGATGGCTAAACCAAGCCCAGGCTGGATGCCAGAGTCACGTAATGCCAGCACAAAAGGAGCAGGGACTTCACAAGTGCCACAGAAGGTTGCCCAAAGGAGTTCATGCAGTTTCTCTTGCAAAGCAAAAATTTCTAGTGAGCTTTTGGGCAACGATACCAACCTGAGCAGTCACTGCCAGCCCTCTGCCACTCTTGGCTGTGCTCATACAAGTATCCATGCACAGTGGGCCGGCTGGAGGAACTACGCTGCCAGGAAATAACTTTTTTCCTCTGGGGTGTTTCTCAACTTAAACCATTCTCTGCTGCTGAACAGCTAACCACCCCGGCCTCACCATGGACAAGCTTCCTTGCTGCTTATGTAAGCCAGGTGACCTGGGGAAAGGCATTCACTGGCACTAACAGAGGGCGAGGGGAGCTGAGAGGCCGGTGGTGGGAGGGGAGGCAGCCTAGATGGGAGTCATGTACACTGTATGCTGCACAGTGTTTAGGGACCTTTCTGTTCAAATCAGCTATACTGGAGATTTGAGGGACTTAATGAAAGTTATCCCTGTGTTGTGAAGATGTTGGACAACCGGCCAGTACCTATTGTGGCCAGTCACACTAAATTAATTCTGTAGTCTCTAGGCTTCCTAAAAATGGGGAGGAAAGAAAGAAGAGACAGTTTAGGGAGTCTACCTTTTCTCAAAAGGTCTTTGAGGACCCCGTTTGTGGAGCAGCTATTCCAGAACATAGCTAGAGAAGAGTGGCTGAAACCATCAGAGCTGGCTACAGCTTTATCCAGAGGCCAGCCAGCTGTGTTACAGGAGTTGTCATAAGTGACCTTCCTCAGCCTGGACCTCTGTTTTAATCATTGAATTATAGCGCAAGGAGGAGGACCTGGGGAAGGCTTTTCATCCTATAACTCTGTTTTAACAGGAATAGAGAGCTTTTTCTTTTTGTTTGTAGAGGAAGGATGTTATTTAAGGTCAGTGAGGGCGGCATCTAAGCTATGCATTTCTCATTGGCTTAAAGTAAACATCCGCCCTCATCATCCTCCTGTCAGTTATTTTAGGCAGCTAACTGTGCAAGGCCCTGGCTGTTGTGAATCCCATTTTGAAGAATTCACCATTCTTCCCAAGTGTTGAACAGGAAATTTGGGCACAGCCTTAACTCTAGGCTGTAAATTTTATCCCAGGGGATCAAGTGTTTCAAGAGAGCTGTTGAAATGGCGAATATAACAATACCTAATTCCTTTTGTTGGTCTAATTACCATTTCATTTCCATCTAGATGGCACTAGATATGATCTAATTGTTTAGTAGGCAAATAATCTATACAGCAGAAAAAGAGAACCTGTTAAGCTCCCAACTAAATCAGGAATCCTGCAGAAGTTGACAATCAGCAAGAATATTACTAGACTTCCAGTGTTACCAGTCGTTTAAATGGCTTTATAAATCAACAACTCCCTATCCATTGGTATTAGGATTTAAAAATAAATGCTAGGTCCAGACCTTCAATTGCTGCAAATCATTGTATTCACATTTCACATCTGCTGGTGAATTTGCATGTAGTTTTAGAAATCAGTAAACTGCTCTGCTTGAGTAACACTTTTACTTTGAGTGGTCCTCCTTACTTCAGTGATGCTTTTCAGTGAGAAAAATAGCATAAAATTTGTACCAGAAAGACAAAGTGTTGTTCTATACCCATAAAATAGGACAGCAGTGATTAACGGATAGGAGGTATGCTACCTATGTGGTATGGCTGCCTGAACTTCAGTTGACAAGCAGGGGTCAGTAGAAGAGAGGCTGCGTGTAGTTGTAGTATGGTTGGAGGTGAGAAGGGAGCTGTGATGCTGAGCAAACATGCTACCCTGGGTGGTGAATGACAGGATGGGGACTGCTGCCATTCTCTTCTCCCACTAAAACGTGTCCAGAGAAGGGGGTTCTAGCTCCATCTTTGAAGAAAACAGCAAAGAGGAGGAACAAAGGTAGGGGCCAACAGTGAGAGCAGAAATTAAGCATATCTATGTAGTCACATTAGTTGTCTTCTACATGTACAATACTGAGAAGTTGCCCAATGTCCCCAGTCAATGATTAGTATGCTCAGACCAATGCAACTCCTTATCAATTTTGAAACAGTTGCATTAAAAGGAATTTCTGACAGTACACTCAAACTCACACTCCAATTTTACAGTGATAAGTGAGGTCAATGAAAGTCTTTCCTTTGACTAGAGACCCTGGAGTACCTCCTTTAAGTATGGGCATAAGGCTTCAGAGAATTAAGGCCTGGCTTTCACACAGCAACTGTGTAGGATGTGATGGTGAAAGAACGGTTAAACAACCATCTCTCTACAAAGTAAGCATTTGTCAAGACTTACCACTTCTCTCACTATTGTGCAACAATCTTGTAAGAAACTCAGCAGAACAAATTAATGAGGGATTTGAGAGCGCCTAAGATGACAATTGAAAGATAGATTCCCCCGCCCCAGCCATTAATGTTTATAATGAAAATGTAACTAGTGTTACTTCTTCAGCTAAAGACAATTTGCATAAGCAACATTAGCATCACAGTCTGCATCATTCGAGAAACTTCTGTTGGCCTCCACAGGAAGAGATTGAAGGCCCATTTAAAACACTGTGGTGACCAAAGTTGTCCAAATTGCAGCCCATCCCAAGACTTGTCTGCTAAAATACAAGCATCTCATTTTCCTGTTAGAACTGAATCATTCTGAAACTAACTCATGTAGCTCATCCAGGAATTTGACGTTGTATGTAGAGTGAGTTCATTTTAGAGTTATTTTTATAGGTCAGTGCTGACAGGATTTTTTGTTGTTGTTTCTCAAGAAAAAATTGCATGCACATTCTCATTATACATTTGCTGTTTTTGTACTTCTGAGTCAATCAGTTCAGTCAAATTCATACTACAGGGCTTATTGTCTAGTGTTAAATAAATAGCCCATAGCAATATACATTTTATAATACAGATTTTACTTTGATAAGCATATATGTTCAGAATTTGTCATTAGAGAAATAAATTTATACAACGAGTTTTGACCAAATTCTTTTAAGACTGAAGCAGATTGCCCAAACAAGCACTGTCAGTTCATACACCGTGCTGATGCTCCACTAAATTTTTGTTTCTTGCAGCATCTGATCTTCATTTAAATATTTGCTACAGTTTGATACGAACCTTTCCATAGCATGTTTTTCCTCTTGACCTGATATTCATACCTGATAAATCCTATTCTTGTATCAGCAAAAGAGAAGCTGAAAAATGAGAACCAAAACAATACATCCTCTTGTAGCTGTTTTGCGTTCCATTTTTAATGATTTTACAGCTTGCTTTCTCTGAGAAAGTCTAGTATTTTCAAGTATGATTGCATTCTGATTTAGAATTAAAACCCAGATTACTTTTGTTTTGCTATGAAGAAGAAAATAAATGGTTATTTGGAAATACTTCAGTGTGAAAATTCAAATATTTCCTTTGAATAAATGGTTTTGGTAATGTTAAAATATATGAACCAAATTAATATTAATATGGAGCTAAAACTAAATGAGTTTAAATATTTTACCTTACTGGAAGTAAACTGGTTGTTAAATATATGAGTTGAAGCAATTCTTTTGTTCTTTTATCATTGAAATTTGCTGAAACTGTCACATTCCTGTGATTTATTATTTCTATGAGATTGAGTTTTCTGAAGGAAGAAATTGTTCCATGCTGTTTGGCTGTAATTTAGTTGGAATTGATATAAAACTTTATTTTTATCTATTCATCCTTTGGGCAAACTTCAAGTCACAAAAGTTTGAATAATCCTCCTCTTTGATCTTTGCTTGTGCTTATAGACAGGCCAGTGACAATTAAACTGAGAGCCACATATAGGACATCACAGCCTTTATTCACCTTAAACCAACTGTCCTTTCCTCACTCTAATAATAGGCATTGGCATCTACAGACGCCCATTGTTTTCACAGTAGAAATATGTGAATGTATTCCTGGGACACATGGGTGGTTGCTTATCACTTCTTGGTCCCTTTTTTGTAGTAGTTACTTTGTCCATTTTCTCAGTCAGATTTGCTCAAACCCCTCATGTAGAGGGACACCCTGTGCTCTGGGACCTTCCTCACTATTTTATCCTTATTTGTAAGATTTCTTATTCTGAAATAAGTAATTATGCAGCTTATGGTAAGTGTGTCTTTGGACCAGGAGTACTGACATCTTTCCCAGCTCTGCTCTACTGCAAGACCAAGGACTCTTCACTTCCTGATACTTCCATATTTCTTCCCTTTGCCCTTTGCCCCGCTCCTGATTTCTCTGTTCCTTCCTTCTCTGCTTCCATGTTTGTATGCTCCCCATCTCTCTTTCCTTCTCCTGCCACTTCTCTGATCCTAGGCTCAGCCAATTCAATTAGCTAAATTCAGAAAGACGAAAGCGAATAGTTTGCTGGGTTAGAAAGCTGAATTACCTTAGCAAGGAGCAGCTAAGCAAGTACCAGAGGCAGTCTTTCCCTTCTTGGCAGGAGCCAGCTGGTGGATTGGCTCTGTCTGTAGCATAACTTCACCCTAAGATGGGGGTCAGCGCAGCGAGGCTGTGGGTGCTGAGGCACATTTGTAATCATCTCATCCTCTGACTTGCGGGCAGCCCCTGCTTCCCTCCCTGGGGTGTGCAAGGGAGAGCGCACAGCACCGTGCCAGCCAAAGCTGGTTAGTGGGTCAGTCAGCTGCCCCTGGCATGGGAAGAGACTGACCTTTACATCCTCTGCCATTCCCCAAAAAAACATGCCATGGAAACCAGACTGCTGCTGTACCTGCCTTCAGTTCTTTCAGAACTCTAGTCTTTTGCAGTTTCTGTCTCTGCTGAGACAAAAGAGTGACAAAAGGGTGAGTTTTTTTGGTCTGTCCCCCCCGACTCCCAAATCTGCTCTCTGTACACCCCAGGCACATATAGATGCCCCCTGGTGTACTTCTAATGTCGGTATGTGTGCCTTCTGTGAAATGCTGCAGTGGACCACGCTGTTTACATTTTTAACCATCTTAAGTTGTGTACAAAACAGTAATTGTCACCTTCTCATGCCTTAAGTTCTTGCCCATGTACTGGGAAGGAACAGAATCCCTTTCTCCCCTTCCCTATTCCATTCTAATTTACTAATCTAGGCCATTGTGTCACACCACCACCCCACACTCACCACTCCCCCCTTCTTTCCCAGCTGCCGAATGTTGGCTTGCTGTAGGGAATTTGGCTGTGGAGTGATATGTCAGTTATGTTGTGAAACAATCAGACTCTGATCTTAATTCCCAGCTGGTACATTCAGAGAAACTCTTAACTTCAACTTTAGCCACAGTGATAGATCTGGCCCTGACTTGTCATGTGGAATGAGTTATATTACTCCAAAAATATGAGTAAATACAATGATTGTCCTTTCCCTAACTAAATATTTACTTTGGTCAACCCAAGAAACAAGGTTTGTTTGCTTCAGTCAATTTCAAAAGCAAGGAATAAAGTTTAATCTCACTGGAGTCAAGTTCTGAATAAGAAAATTCCCTCTTTCTATCCACCCCTCTTCCAGGGAGCACTATCGCTGTCTGCCAGCCTGCTGCCCGCTGATTTCCCACCCAGCCCTCCTCGGTGTGCACACACACCTAGGCAAAGCACAGTCCCAAACCCGTTACGTCTAGCTGAACTGTGCTCCTCATTTCAGCCAAAGATGACATTCGGAGTAAGACACTGCGGTCCTGATGGCTAGCAGATCAACCCTTCTTTGCCACCTCTAAAAGGGGATAACATGTATCTCACTGCACAAGAGATGAGGCTAATACTGATTATTCCCAGGAAATACAGCAAGGTCACAGAAAGCTCATAAGGACTGCAACACATGCCAGGCTGAGGATTCACTCTCCTATAGCAAGCTCTTACTTTTTTTTCTCCAAACACAACAAGTTTTTTTCCTACCACAGCAAAAGTGTTCCATCATTTCTGGATGCTCCATGGAAGGGGAGAGATAATTCTAGACTAGTTCAGAAGACAGACCACTGCTTTTTTCCCCCCCACCTCAGGCATGCAGCAGTATAAGTGAAGATTAACTGGGAGACTAGGAGGAAGAAAGAGTACAGGTATTTGGGATAAGCAATGTTATCTTTAGATGACCTCTTTTAATCTCATTTGTTGCCAAGATAAACATAAGCACAAGTTCTGCATATTCAGAAAACAAAAAGACAATGCACTTGGTAGCTTTAATCTTTATCTTGCATTAAATTTGCCTAGCAGAACTAGAAGCTAAGCGTGATTTCATGGGGGCATTTCAAAGTTCAGCTAGATAATCATGCCTTATGCACACGAACTTTCAGTGTATCATCAGGGTAAGCTTTTTTTCTGGCATAATTTAGGGTACATATTTTGATATCTCTCTACTCAGAGGAGACTTCCATGGCTTCGCCTACCTCCATTGTACCATGAAAAATAATACATGTATCTACAGAACAACTAACAGCATAAGCACTGAAATACAATTTTAGGTCTTCCGTTGCATCATAGGTTTATAAACTGAGGTGTTACTCTATCACAATCTATTAGCATAAATGGTTTGACTACATAGACACATATATGCTTATAGATACACTTTCTAACCTTGGTGTCTGCTTACATTTTTCAGCCTTTTCATGAGTACCAAGAGAATGCTGTTCTGTGTGGGGCCGTAGACATTCTGTCCCCAAAGAGCAGGGTGCCGTCTCTGGAAATACCAAGATTCA
Source organism: Calonectris borealis (assembly GCF_964195595.1). Lineage (NCBI taxonomy): Eukaryota > Metazoa > Chordata > Aves > Procellariiformes > Procellariidae > Calonectris > Calonectris borealis. The sequence continues at coordinate 77,538,064 of NC_134312.1, read as the reverse complement.
CTTATGATTACCTGCCACAAAAGTGAATACCATTTGTCTCAGTCCATGCCCATTGGCTGTTACTGAGCTGTTCATTCAATTTTGGCAAATCTCAGACCACAACCTTTGCTATAGAAAAGCATATAGGAGACCATACTGCAGCCTACGGCAAGTGTTTCCATATCCAAAGCTCTATAGGCATCCATTTAATGGCTGCATTTCACATCTAATAGTTACCGAGGTTGAGGTGTGTTTAGTAACATAATTAAGATTATAATAGGAAGCAACTGAAGTAAATGTTCCTCTTTCTATTTGCTATCCAGACATGGTGAGAGGTTATTTCTTAAAGAGGTACTTGAAAGCTCTGTGCTCTGAAGTCAGAGTTAAGGCATACTGGTGCATGTATGGAGCAAGGAAGCTGGCCTAGGGGCATGTCTAGCTAGACAAAGCTAGACAAAGGACAGGGTGAAGGTCAGAAAGAAAGACAAAAAGATCAGTTTTGGGAGCACTGTTTTGTAGACACTTGGCTCTGCCCTCTAGGCTTAGGAAGCCTGTTGCAACAAAGCAGGCTGACTCCTCGTAACCCCAGGTAGCTGTACAAGCTGCAGCACCTGCTCAGGAGTCATCAGCTGCTCTTTTCAGTGACTCATTCCAATAACTGCTAGAAGAGAAGGTGACATCAGCTGCATTTACATTACCAGGACTACCATCTTCCTACCATTAGGACTGCTATCACTTGTGCTTCTGCCTGTCCTTGAATGCCCCTCTTCCTTGCCCTTTTCCTTTGCAGGCAGCAGACTCCTTGCTCTGTTGTCCTAACAACAGGCAGCATTCCAGCCTTCCTCTAGCACGTGCTGCAGCTCTGTCCCCATTAATCTGGCCAAAAGGCGTTTCAAAGTGGAAACATTGATAAACATGGGACTCTCTCCTGTTGTCAGGTGTCTATTATCTTCATAGAAAATATCTATTAGCAATGGGTAAGCTATGAAAGCCAGCCCTTGACATCAATACTCCAAGGGCCGTCTGCCCCACAGAAAATTAAAAATCCAGAAAAAAAAACTTTTCATGGATGCCTTCTTAAAGAGGCATTAAGAGGTTTATTGAGTCTACAGCTAAAAATATTTTCATGTAGGTCACTGCTGATGGGTCAACTGAGATTAGTTATAATTCTGTAATTCTTTCAGGGAGCATGTAGAGACAAATCACTCCTGGATCTGTTTCTAAATTGGTGGGGTAGGGGTGTAGCTAGTTTGAAAGGGTCTTTAGAAGAGTCTAAAGTTACCAGTCACTTTGTAAAACAGTTTCATATAATCTACATTCAAATCCAATGTCTAACAGTAAGAGCATGTGGGAATTTTTTTTCCCCATAGTTTGATGGGAAGGTCCAGCTAGAAGCTCTTGGCTATCCAGCTGTTAATCACTCACTGATGAATCTTAGAAGTACCAAAGGTCCAATGTCAGATGGAGGCCTATTGGACACAGCTTACCCAGTACATATCCCAAACTGCTCACAAGCATTTTATTCATCCTGAGTTGTAGAGACCTCAGTCAGCTCTCAGCCCAAGACCTCAAAGAGCCTTTCAAAATGCAGCCAACACTGATAAAACACATTTCTGCAACTCCTAATCTTGTGAGTTGGCTGTGATGTCCCCTACTGAGGGGACGCATCCATTCCCTTCCTTGTTATCCATTCTTAGCTTTAGTGAATCCAAAACTTCAGTCCCAGTCTTCCGGTTAAATCAACACCATTATTCCTTTTCCCTTTCTGAGAAATCAAACCAGACCAAAGCTGTCCTCAAAATTTACCAAGTCTTCTAACTGAAGCCATAACATACTGTTTCCTAGCTCTGAAGAAAGGGTGTATACTTTCAATTCCGCTGCCTAAGAAACATCCACAGAAAATGTGGAAAAAAAGAAAGTTGTCCCCACATCTCATGGTGATCTTCCAGTTGCAGCTAGGTGACTAATTCCTCAGATCCCCACATCACCTTTAAAAAGAGCAAGAGATAACTGAATGACCACTTAACAGTTTTCCAAATAAACCGAAGGAAATTTGTTCAGTATTGCCACCCTGGTCACCATGTACTACCAATTAAATATTAGATTATAAAATCTTTTTATTTTCCCAGAACAGAATGGACATGAGATTGTTTCCATTTCTGCCAAGATTTCCCTGTTCTCTTTCATATACTGTGGCCCGTCAATAGTGCACAGACTCTAGGTCAAAGAAACAGTGCCCTGCAGTACCAATAGGCAATAGTTGTGTTGTATTGTTCCTAATACATATATATTTCTGTTTCTCTTGTAAAGAAAAATCTTATTCTGTATGACTCATTCACTGATATTCTGCCAACCAGAAGCCCAACTCCCTAACAGAAAATCATTCTCAATTAAGTGCTTACTGTCAACACCCTCACACCTTTTATGTGTGAACTCTGAACTTACAGAAGACTGCAGCTTATCCTCTCTCCTCATGGTCTATTTTGCAAGGTGAACGAGCAGCCACAGAAGCAGTCAAAATAACAACTGAGAAGCAGCAGTCACAATAACAACTGAGAAGCTGGCACAGAAGCAAATAAGCAAGAATGAACAGCTGAGGTTGGGGAAAAGAAGGAGATGGGGAAGTAACTGATCAAGAGAAAGTATGGTGCCATAAGGAGAACTGGCGGGGAAGACGACTGGCCTGGCTGAACAGGGAGCTTTTGCTGGGACTCAGGAAAAAAAGGAGAGTTTATCACTTGTGGAAGAAGGGGCAGGCAACTTAAAAAGAGTACAGGGATCCCACTATGTCATGCAGAGAGAAAATTAGAAAGGCAAAAGCCCAGCTAGAACTCAGTCTGGCCACTGTCATAAGATATAACAAAAAATGTTTTTACAAATATATTAACAACAAAAAGAGAGCCAAAGAGAATCTCCATCCTTTATTGGATGCGGGGGGGAACATTGCCACGGAGGATGAGGAAAAGGCTGAGGTACTTAACGCCTTCTTTGCCTCAGTCTTTAATAGTCAGAGCAGTTATCCTCAGGGTGTTCAGCCCCCTGAGCTGGAAGACAGGGATGGAGAGCAGAATAAACCCCCCAGAATCCAAGAGGAAGCAGTTAACGACCTGCTACGCCACCTGGACGCTCACAAGTCTATGGGGCCGGATGGGATCCACCCATGGGTACTGAGGGAGCTGGCGGAGGAGCTTGCCAAGCCACTCTCCATCATTTACCATCAGTCCTGGTTAACTGGGGAGGTCCCGGACGACTGGAGGCTTGCCAGTGTGACACCCATCTACAAAAAGGGCCGGAAGGAGGATCCGGGGAACTACAGGCCTGTCAGCCTGACCTTGGTACCAGGGAAGATTATGGAGCGGTTCGTCTTGAGGGCGTTCATAAGGCATGGGCGGGACAACCAGGGGATCAGGCCCAGCCAGCACGGGTTTATGGAAGGCAGGTCCTGCTTGACCAACCTGATCTCTTTCTATGACCAGGTGACCCGCCTTGTGGATGAGGGAAAGGCTGTGGATGTGGTCTGCCTGGACTTCAGTAAAGCCTTTGACACTGTCTCCCACAGCATTCTCCTAGAGAAGCTGGTGGCTCATGGCTTAGACAGGTGCACTCTTCGCTGGGTAAAAACCTGGCTGGACAGCCGAGCCCAGAGAGTTGTGGTCAACGGAGTTAAATCCAGTTTAACTGGCGCCTGGTCACGAGCGGTGTTCCCCAGGGCTCAGTTTTGGGGCCGGTCCTGTTCAATATCTTTATCAATGATCTGGACGAGGGGATCGAGTGCTCCCTCAGTAAGTTTGCAGACGACACCAAGTTGGGCGGGAGTGTTGATCTGCTGGAGGGTAGGAAGGCTCTGCAGGGGGACCTGGACAGGCTGGATCAATGGGCCAAGGCCAACTGTATGAGGTTCAACAAGGCCAAGTGCCGGGTCCTGCACTTCGGCCACAACCACCCCATGCAACGCTACAGGCTTGGGGAAGAGTGGCTGGAAAGCTGCTCAGAGGAAAAGGACCTGGGGGTGCTGGTTGACAGCCGGTTGAACATGAGCCGGCAGTGTGCTCAGGTGGCCAAGAAGGCCAATGGCATCCTGGCCTGTATCAGGAATAGTGTGGCCAGCAGGAGTAGGGAGATGATCGTCCCATTGTGAAGCAATGACAGCACATATCCCTGAACCCACAAAAAGCTTAGCATATTAAAGAACAGTTTCAGAGTGCTGTTCCACCATAGACTCACAGAATCATTAAGGTCATCTAAGATCAGGACGTGCTATTTAATTTGTAAAACATGAGCCTGGCCACAAGTTCATGCTGTAAATCTATACAGCAGTTGTGTCTTGTTCATCTCCCTGCTATGCCTTTCTGGAGATCACTGCTCTCACAGCAATGTTGATAAAAGCAATGGGAGCATACATTATTCGCTTCAATGTGGAGTCACACATTTTAGTTTAATTTGCTATAGAAATGGAAGGGTGACTGAGCTAGCTTGAATGACCTAGTAGTAAAGCAGATCAGAGGAGTGCTCACAAAATGAGTGTACATTGCTACTGCAGGACTCTGGCTGAGGAAGCAAGGACAACCATCCAAAACATGGCAACTTCCCATCACTTGAAAACGAATGCTCTTTCTTCAGGTGATGGTCACATCAGGAATGAGTAAACAGTGATTCTCGTCAAAGATAGTGCTCCATTTGAAAACTAAATTCAACAAGAATAACACAGGCTACTTGTTCAGCACACCCTGTAGCGAATGTAGAGTGGTGCTTTGGAGAACCTCTACAGGCTATCTACAGTTTCAGTGCAATTCACAGTGTAAATACCTAAGTAGTTTGGGAAAAAATGTTTTTCAAACATAAGGCCCTCCATTATGAATATGAAGTTGGAGCTCGATAATGGATTTGGGCCTATGTGTGAAAGGCAGAGCAGACCTACCCAAAGAGCATTTCCTGCCCAAATGTACCACCATAGCTGAAGACTTTACATCCCTTGTTACAAAGGAAAGCCTTACCTTCAGCAGCAATCCAGAATATCACCCTCAACTTGAGCTTCTGAGCAAAAAAAAAAAAAAAAAAAATCAAGCTGTACTTTGGAAGACTTATAGCTGAGCAAGAGAATAGTAAGGACTTGAACAATTCCACTGTTGTTAAAGTTTAGAGAGTGCCCCTGTGCATTTTCCTTTTCCTAGTGACTGTTTCAAAAATCAAACAAAACTGTTGTAAAGCATAAGATGTTTGGCCCATCAGTGCCAGTTGCACCTCACTACCTAATAGCAATGTGAACTTCACAGCTGCAATGTGAAAAATTAAGGTGCTCTGGCTTGGTATTTAGAGACTTATAGAACAAATGTCTCCATAGCATGCTAGCTTGAATAGCTGGGATTGAGAAGCTAATTTCATATTCTCCTGTTTCTCTGACAAATTCCTAAGAGCACTTGGAGTTGCTTTTGCAATTGGAGTAAACCTCTCTCCAAATCACCTCCACAATGAAAGTAGTCCTCCTGCCACAGCCTTTTAGAATCACTGATTTAGTAACTACTGGCTTGGAGTTAAATTGTCCAGGAGGCTTTTATCTGTACTAACAACAATTGAAAGCCTTTCATGTTCGTCTGCACATAGCTCCTTTAAGGATTGTTTTCTGTCTTACTTCATGTTGATTCCTCATATGCATCCAAAGAAATCTCCTTTACTACCCTTCTCAAAATAGTGGCAAAGCGATTCAGTGACAGCTGAATTTATTCTGATTTCTATCTGCTATTTAATACTTTGCTGAGTACAGCATCTTCACTTATGTGTAGAACATCTTCAGTTATGACCTAAGCTGTATTTATTATGATTATTCAGTGCAATTCAAGACAGTCGGTTTGAGGAACTCCTACTGTAATTTTTAAGAACAAATAGGAGAATGAAAAAATAATACAAATTTAATAAAAAAGCATTACTTGTAGGGCCCTAGAGCTGCGTACTAAATCCCAGCCTACTCACCACCGCATCACTAAGCCAGCCAATGCCCCCAGTACTCCGTTTGCCCAGTACCAGGGGAAAGAAGCCTAAGACTCCTGGGATGCACTTCTGAAGTTTTCCCTCCTCCTGGCCCCAAGACTTTTCTAGTCCGCAGCATCCACAGGAGGCATGGGGAGGAGGAGGACCCTTCATTCTTACCCAGTGTATAACTTGATGACTAGGCCACATTCCAAGGAGATGGATGTCAGGGATTTGAAGCCTTCTCACAAATGTGTTTTTCAGCTTTGTTTGCCCAGGCCCTCAATTCAGGGTCCTTCAATGTAAACAGGTCCCTCAATGTAAACAAGAAAGGCTTATCTGTGAGAAAATGACACTTATTCCTGAGGTTTAATGTAGTCGGTTCAGATGGCATCTGAACACAGATAGGCTCAGACACCTTGCCTTCTGCTCCTGGAACGGCTTCTTGCACAGGCTACACAAGGTACTGGACATAACCAGAATAGCTTGCAGTACTAGGTCAGAAACTCCCAAGCCTGTCAATACAGAACTTCTTGGGCAATAGCTTCTTTTAACAGCCTCTTCCCCTAGCAATTGTCCTCTCTGCGTCAGTGCTTCATACAAACAAATTTCCTCTAAATCATTCCAACAGAAGATTTTAATTACATGCTCATTGCAGCTGCCTCTCAACTAAAAGTAAGTTTTTGCTCAGTTTTCCTAAGTCATAAAAGTAGCTCCCCTATGCCTTAATTTCTCTTATTACTCTGATGCCCCCTTCCTGTCTTATACAAATGATACTAAATGTGTGGGCATCAGGTCTTCCTTAAGGGGATTTATACTGTTCATCTCACTAGGTGGTCACACATACATGTCCTGGTGGCAGAGTTACTAAACTTGCAACAGAATACAAATAAGAGGAATAAGTTATAATAGTCTTGCACAGTCATTGTTGCTCTGCTGTGTAACTGAAGGTTGAACAAGGATGACGTTTTGGGAGTTGGACTTTGCGGTGGGAAGAACACAGCACTGGACATGTGGTAAACACTCTCACTTTTAATTCAGAAGAGGCTGCTATAAGGGAGGAGGCTTTAGTAAAGACTCCAAGACACTAAGACAAAGACGTTCTCTATATTTCATAAGTACGGAAAGAGGACGTGTAAGAACTTGAGTGGGGACACCAAGTAAATTAGAGCAAAACCGGGATTAGACTTGTATTTTCCATCCACATGCTTAAACTTCAGAACAATACTATCTCTCCTGGAGTACACCTGATTTGTATTGTTTCTCTTTTTAGAGACTAAGCCTACATCCCTAATTCATATGATCAGTCCCATAGAAACTAGTGAGAAGAGTCAGGATCAAGCATTTAAATTGCAGTCTTATGGTTTTGTTGACTTTTTTTTTTTAACCCAGCACCTATGCTTTCTTAGCAGTCGGTACCTAAACTATGATAATAAAGGTAATTAGGAATAATATCAGGTTACTATATTGCAAAGGCTCCAAATTATATTTAGCAAACAGGTAGGCTTGCTACTGAAGGTATAACATACAGTGTAAGAAAAACATACAGAGCTATTTGCCAGCCTAATTAATGAGTCTGGTTAAGATAAGTCATATTACACCTGAACATATGACATACTCTTGAAAGACTGTGACCTCTATCCTCATTACAGGTGCGCCCACAGGAGATGACTGCAGCCATTTGCAGAAGACACATTACATCTTAACTATTCACAGGTGCTTTCATGCAGCTGATGATACATCCAGAATACCCCACATGCTAGCAGATACTGTGCCATAGTCCTTGTGACTGTTTGAAGAACCATTTGCTAGCTATAAGTATTAGGATCAGCATGGAGCTGGAGGTGGTCTGGAACCAAAAATCTCTGAATTTTGCAATAGTCAACATGTGGATTTGGCAGCTGAAAGATGAACTCCTTCATTTCCAAATACTGCAGGTGCCGCTAGAAGAGCCTGCTCTTCCATTTGTATATCCCTTCAAAACTTGCAGGGCAGAGTGGCCTTGAAGCCTGACATATAGTAATACACAGTCGTAATGTGGTTTGTTAATCTCCATTACAGACACCTGGGCACAATCAGGTCACTATGAATTAATACCGCTGTTCTCACAGAACCAGTCATGGTGTCTTACACACAGGGAAGGTTCAGTCAGTTTTGTGTAGTCTCTCTTGGGTATCTAAGGGTTGTTATCCCTGTGCCTTACATAATCCATGCAGGCGATGCTGTAGGCATTGCTTACATCTCTTTCTGCTCCCTGCTGAACAGAGTTTTTGTGATAAGAATAGAGGAAGAGCCTGGCTTCTCCCTTCCTGTGCCACACAAGCCTTCACTCTGCAGCTGTTTTCTGCTGTTCACACATTCTGAACAGAAGAAAACTGATACAAAAGCATGCACTTGAAAGTCCGTTCAGGAACTCATAGGGTCTTATGTGGTTTAAGGCCCATGACTTGAAGATTATCCATCCTCATACCTCTATGCCCATGTTCAGATAAAAAAATACTAATATACTTTTAGAAGCATAATATAAATGAAATTTTTTTCACTGCTGCTCATCAGGGACAACTATATCTCTGCCATTTCTACAGCAGCTTGCTTTGAGATAGATAAATTCAGAGGCATTTAGAAGGGAAAATAACCCTCAGCCCATAGCACAAAAGCAGCCACATCCAGTTCACCTCGTATTAGGCTTCAGTTTCTATGGTGTTGCAACCACAACAATCACATAAACTCCTGTGGAACTGATTTGGTTTTGTGGTACTGAATCACTGAGATGTTCAAATCAGATCCCTCAAAAATAAACCAGTTTTATATGAGATAGCTGCACAACCTTTATTATGCAGAGATAATGAAACCAGCATATCCAAAGGCCACTCAGTTGTCTGCCTCTCCTAACACACTGAAAACTAACAAATAGTTACTGTAAGAATACAGTGAAAGCCACACCAATTAGTGCCTTGAAACAATCATTTGCCTTCAGTGCCCTGATCTTATTTAACTGACCATTTAAGTTATCCCCAAACCATTTGTCTTCAACTTTAATGATGACACAAATAATGAAATAAGAATAATAATTAATAAGCATAATTAATTGATAGCATTTATATCAATATTGAATTGTACTTTCTCCCATGAACACATAAATATGGTTAACTGTCTCTGTCCCCCTTTAAAACGAAGAGTGGCTGAAGCAAAGGGTGGCAAAGTAACTCGCCCACCTTCACCTATGGAAGCAGCAAGAGTTTGCATTGGAATCCAGATACCCTATGTCCCAGGCCAGCACTGTGCCTGCAAGGCCACATTGTGAACCTAGGGTCAATTAAGTTAGAAATTTTCTTTCCTTATGGCTCAGTCCCAGCCATAAAGAGTTATGCTACAAAAATTATCCCCAATTAAAAATTAGCCCTTTTTTTTGAATAAAAGTTGCTGTTAAAAATAGCCACAAATTCACAATTGTGGGAGGATGGAACGGAGACAGAAATGTGCAGATAGGTAAAGCCATCTACAACTGATTGGGGAAATATTTACAGTGTGGCTAGCTGAGTTATGCAAGGTATCCCATACTGTCTTGTCTGGTGGAATTATCATTGCACAATTTGTGGTGGGGGTTTACAAAATTGCAATTCTGACCTTTCAGAAAAGCAAAGCCACTAATCCACAGTGCTGACTTATTTGCTGCTCATCTTCCTCTTATGTAATCTTTGCTTTGACTCACCAAAAATACTGGTGCACCTCTTGCATTTTTCCTTTAAAGTGATACCACAGCTTGCTGATTATTTTTGGTTACTTGCCTTTTTATGTTCCTGCCCTCAATTAATGCATAATGTATATTATGCATCAGCAAAGTGACCACACGTTTCCTTACGCTGCTTAGGCTGGTGGTAAGGCAAGCTTATCTTGCCTGAAAGTCTCTCCCTACATAGCCTGCTGGGAAATGTAGTGCTAAGAATAAAGGTGATACAGGATGTCTACACGTATTCATGATCCAAGCCTGCTGAATTTGAAATGCTGTAGGGTGTAATTTTAGAAGCACTGTAAATTTGTGGAAAATATTATATGGTAAGGACCTGCCTCAGAGTTGGCACACTGAATGATTTGCATTGCTACTGAATTTAATGCTGAGTGGTATTCTGCAGCCTGGGACACTGAGCAACTGGCTCTTTCAGGTACCAGTTATGAACTCTTTAGACAGAATACAAATGCTTGCATTCTGACCGTATTGATCAGGATCACATCAAAGAAATCATGATTTGCATCAATTTTGCCTCCTAGAAAGACTTTGAATCTTGTGCTTGGGTAATGAGAGGCAAGAGATTTATCTTCAGATAGCCTTGTGAGGTGGATTACAGTACTTGCACTGTACTGTACTGAGAGGTAAAAATTAAAGCACGGGGAGACTGAGTTAGTTAAGGTTACATAGAAATCCTAGCAGAAAAAGGATCAGATTCCTTAACATCCTGGCTATGAGGCCAGAGCACTCATTCCTAGTTACAAGTACCAGAAACAAAAAAAAGATGGTGAGTGCCAATTAACAGCTTGATCCTCAGCCACATTCACTAGAAGAATTAAATGCTGTGTTAGGATCATGTGCTCAAACCTCACAGCTATGGCTCATATTTGGGCTGAGTTCAGTAAGAAACATTCCTGAAAGTTCATGTGTACTCACTGAACAAATGTAAAGGACTAGCAGACAGCACTGTTTTATAAACACCAATCTACTGCACAGCTGTTTACTGCATTAATACAGTATCACATGCTGTTATTAGGATATCACTACATCGGCTTCATGTAATACTTCTGGTAGCATTTACAGATTTCACGTCTAAAACTAAACTGCACTTGGCATCCCAACATGTGCAGTCTATCTTCCTCTGAACATGCCCCTCCAACCTTGACACAGGTTGCTGTTATGATGGTTTAATAAATGGTAAGACAAAATTGCCAGATTTACCTTTTTTCATCAGATAGATTTGGAAAGCTGAAACTCCATTTTTGTGCATGCAACAGTACGCACACATATCAAGACAGAGACATTCTTTACGGTATCTTCAGCTAATAAGTAGGCACATCTGACAGCAAAGACAAGGAGACACCTTCTGACTCTTCAGGAGTACAAAGGTATAGGAGTGCTTGTTGTAGTGACAGGCAACAGAAATACAGACATACCAAAACAGCATAGGAACAGACAGTTTGTTTCCAGGGTTAAATCCTACTTTCACAGATCTTAAAATGACAACATTTTCCTAAGGTCAGCATTTCATTCTTTTTCTAAGATCATCTTCTTTTCCCAAGTTTCTTCTTACCCAAGTTTTATATGGAGGGGAGTCTAGTGGCTTCTGTGAAGTTGGTCCCAGTTTACATGATTGTGAGAATCCAAACTTTTTCACCTACATTTCTTCCTGCTACTTCATGGGAACACTGAATAGCTATACATTCTGGGATCAGTTACATTACAGAATGATCTAAGTGTTACAGAAAAGGCTGGGAACACATTCAAATAGACCGAGATACTGTTAAAATTTTTCTTTTAAACAGAAAAAAGCTATCTACCGAAAATTACTTTGCAGGCTACATATTCTGATTCCCTCCGCAACTCCTCTCTAGTTTGAGGGTAAGTGAAACACTCCAGCATGGTTCATCTGTTACAGCATATTTTATTTTTATTTAGCTCTAACACTGGATCATCCTCAGGTTGTTTGCATATACCCTTTGGTCGCTAGATGATGTTCTACCAGCTTCACCATTTTTGTTGTAGACTACCCTGTTTGTGAATGATGCACTGCCTCTGAGCACAATGTACTGACTGTAGTCTTTTTTTTACAGGGAATTCATAAACAAATGGCTTTCATGTATTTTGTAGTTCAGCTGCCTTTGAATTCCCAGCAAATCTGATGTTTCTCAGATATGTCAGATCTGAGTAAGCACTGGGCCGGTGATCTGTATGCATACAGTAAATCCTGTATGCTTAATATCCACATGCATACATCAGCTGTGCAATTTGTGCACTATAGGTCCAACATCCCTACATCAGGATTTACTGCACCTGTAACCCAGGGATGATCTTTCCAAGTGCAGTTAATCCAGGGCACCTGGTTTCTCAGCCACAGTGGGCTCCAACTGCTTTTTCATTTGAAACATTATAAAGTAAGTGAAAGCATCCATTGCTAAAGAGATAGCTCCAATTATTGTTGTGTCCCTTGTGGTAATGCCTGCCTGACTTTTTGCTCTACAGAAGTTGATATTCCACCCTGAGATACATTTGTACAAATCCTATTAACTTAAAGAGAAAAGAGAAACAGAGTTTTTCTATTGTCGATATGGCTCCCTCCACTTGATGTATTGAGCAAAGGCCATATCCACGCCTGAGGATTAAGTTAGGAATTTAAAAAACTAAATTAAAATTTAAAAAAAAAATAGTAATAGAGACTAGAATTCAAGTCTGTCTGTTTTGTTGGACTTTGAAGTTATTTATTACTAGTATAGCTTAATGCTTTTAATCATCAGAAAAGACTAATAAATAAATTTTGCATCAAAGGTTGGCTAGAAAACCCCACAACTCTCCTTTCCATAGAAAATTGCAGTTTTGAATTATTTTGTTAAGCAAGGAAAAGAAGAAATCAGACCATTTAAAACACCATAGGAAAGAAAAGAACAGGCACCAGTGCTAGAATGGCAGTTGCTTCTGGGTTTACAATATTATCTTGAAATACAGAATACTAACAGCCCACCCGCCTGTTATTCTTGTCAACCTACTTTTTCCCAAAAATTTATTTTTTTAAAATTGGGCAAGTTCTTTTAGATGTCACCAGATAATTCTGATTTCAGCATCTTCAAGGAAGAGGCTCAAAATTAAACTTAGTATCACGGGGACTTGAACCTGCATTATCAAATTCTAGGGCAAGTTTTACTAGTCAACCACCAACTCTGGGATAAGTTTTTCTAAAGGTGGTTTTTTTCCTAAAGGTGTTTTTTGTGTTTTTTTTTTTTTTTTTAATCTAACACATTCCTACAAACCATTTTCATTCGATGAAACAATACTTCTGATGTTAGTTTTTGGTGGACTTTTCCTACCTGCTCTAACTCTAGTTTTAATGTCTGCAGTTTATTATTAATATGAACAAATGTAAGTAAACTACAGTAAAAGCATTGATTTATGCATGCTGGTAGATGAAACTATAAAGGCTGAAAGCAGTTACTGCCCTCAGCTGTTTGCACTGCTGCTTTTCCTGGGGTTGCTCCTGTAGAAAGGACAGTTTGATAGGACACACAACCTCCAGCTGGTTGCTGTTCACAATTCAGTAAACTCAATTGAAATTAGCTATAATTTACTCTCTAGTGCTTAGACATATATTTCTTAAGTCATTGTACCCTCTTCTCTTGATTTACTGCTCCTTTATATGCTTATTTTATTTCTTTCAAATGCCCATCTACTACAGACACTTTGTATCTGAAGCTTTCAAAGAACTTGTGTTATGTTTTAGCACCATTACAGAAGCATACATAATTAAACACAAAATAAAGCAGCTGTTATAATAAGAGTAAACTAAACAAAAACTCTTTACTGACTTTTCTGGAACTAACAGAAGTCTTAATTTGTTGAACTACTGCTAGCTTTTCATTCATACCAGACTACACAGCCAAAACAGTCTTCATTTCTGTAGTACAAACAGATCTTAAGGGAGGTTAGAGGTTTTTACACCTTCCCATCAGGCACCAATAGGCCTTAAATACCCTGAGCAGCAGCACCTGGGCTGTCTTGCCCATAAGTCCACCTGGGAGTGCTATTTGAGTCTGTCCCAGGCCTCGTTTGTGCTACCAGGAGCAGTGAGATTGGAGCTGCTGTAATAGGAAGGATGAGCAGACAGCAGCCATAGTGCAAATAGGGCTCTGCTCTCACTAACCAGCCCCCAGCATTGTTGGGACAGGGTTGGTTTCTGCTGCTTAATGGCCACCAGGTAAGGTAAGTTAATGAGTCAGCTCTGATGCTAGCCTGGGAAGTCCAGGGAGCAAGACAGAATTGGCAGGGGATGTGCTGGGTACCTGCCTAGGCAGGGGCTGGGTGTCAGGCTGAGCCCACCTGCAAAATGCCCAATGCTGTAATGAAAGCTGTTACCCTATCAGATAGAGAGAAGTGGCATCCAAGAGACTGGGAAGAGGGAACCAGGATGAAGGGCTTATTCTGTAAAAAACAGGTATGGGTTTAAACCTGAGTACTGCAAGCAGCAAATGACCTGTGTTGCTGAAGAAGGTGGGTGTGTGCCCCCTTCCTTACTCTCTTACCTCCCCTATGCATTGTGCTTAAGTTCAGTGCAAGGACAGCAGTGAGTCCCTGGTGCACCTGACTGCTGCTGCTCATCCCCCTCTTCCGCTCATCTCCCCAGCCTGCTATCTGCCCTCTTTGAGGCCGGGCCTTGGCACTGCCGCAGCACCGCAGAGCCTTGTGCTGCGGGCTGAGCGCTGAGGTGAAAGCGAGAGAGGCAGGTCCTCCCTCCGTCCCCTGCCTTTGCCCCAGCCGGCTGCGGCCCCTGCACCGTATGCGTGAGGCGGCCCGCCCGGAGAGGAGCGGGTTGAGAGGCGGACAAGGCTGGCAAGGAGCCCCTGCCACCCCGCCCGGCGGGGGCTGCGGCGTGCCGACCGTTACCGGCCGTTGGCGCCGCGCGCTGCGGCTGCCGCGCATGACATCACCGCGCGCGGAGCCCATGCGCCGCTGGGCGGTGCGGCCCCGCGCCCCCTCCCCGTGCGTGCGTGGGGGCGTGCCGGGGGCAGGGGCTGCCGCGCCGCGCCCGCCGCTGCCGCCCTCCCTCCCGCCGGAGCGCCCGCGGCCCCCGCACCTCACCCCCCCCCGCCCCCGCGGCCGGCAGGGAAGAGGATGGCGGAGAGCGAGGCCGAGACCCCCAGCACGCCCGGGGAGTTCGAGAGCAAGTACTTCGAGTACAATGGGGTGCGGCTGCCGCCCTTCTGCCGGGGGAAGATGGAGGAGATCGCCAATTTCCCGGTGAGGGACAGCGACGTCTGGATTGTCACCTACCCCAAATCAGGTAGGCAGGCGGACCCCCTCCCTCCCCGCCGCCCCGCCCCGCCCGGGGCTGCGCCTGAGGGGTTGGGCTGGGTGTGGGGGTGGCTTCTCCTCTGCCCCGCTCGCGGGGTAGCCGGCCCTGGGAAGGGCGGGAGGCGCCCCCTCGGCCTCGGCCCCGGGCCCGCGGCAGCCGTCCCCGCCCGGCGGGCGGTGCGGTGCGGCGGCGCCGAGCCCCCGCAGGAGGCCGGGGAGAGGCCTGCGCCCTGCCGCCACACGCGTGTGCGGAGAGGGGCTGCCCTTCCGGCCGGCGGCCTCTGAAGCCCCTCGGAGTTGAGGGGACTGCCCGCCCCGGGTCCCAGCATGGGTGGGGCGTCCCGGACCTCGGGCGTACCCACCGCATTTAGATGCAAGCCAGCGCCAGGTGCTGTCCGCCGGTGGTCCGCGCCTCGGTGGTCCCGGTGCCTGCCAGCTGAGCTACTCGGGGCTAAAGATGCTGCTCCAGGCAAGGGAAGTATCGCTCAACGTAGATGTAGAAAAGCGGGAACGTATGTAGTACGCATACAGATTTCTAACGTGGCACACAGGTTTGCTCTCTGTTCAACAGCCTTCTGTATTGTGCTCCCGAGGCGGCCGCCCAGATCGTTCTGGGAGAACATGTGCTCAAAGTACATTCTTGCTGCACTGTCTGAATTGCCAGAAATATCTCCTGTTAGCAGTATAAGTGTGCATTTCTCCAGTAAACACATCCTTTGGCTGTTTTATACCATTCGAGTGTCTCTTTTAATATCATATTTCTTGATTTCTTATCCTCTCCATTTCCAAGCAAAAATGTTTAAACAGAATTAACATGGTTTTAGTGCTGCCTGCAAAGAGGCAGACAATATGGTAGCTTTGTAACCGACCTGATAAAACCAGATAGACTCTTTCTTATTAAGCGCATTCTTGAGTGACTTTTTTCCTGACAATAAGATGATCTCTTTCTAGAAAATTCAAAGTCCACTGGAGAGAACAGATGTTAGCTCTGTAAATACTCTTGTAAAATGATCTTTCAGTATCGTAGGTTTCTGACTTAGTTCATTGTTTGTTGTATGAATGGCTAATGCTTTTCAATTTCTTGGTGTGCTGCTTCAAACATATGCACATTTTCTACAATGCAGCATCTATTATGTTATTTAAGCAGTTTTAAATATTTGTCTTCACATTTTTTTGATATTTCATTACTAATGATGTTAAAGACTGACTAGAGCTTGATAGATGCATACGTTAGATAAGAGGATAGTATGTAGATGGATGGCCCCCAAAATGCTAGGATTAGGAGCAGACAGCTACGTCTTTATTGTTCTTTTAAAGTGTCATTTTAAAGATTTATAGCATGCAGCAAGAACACTATTTAATTCTTTCAGTTTTAAGATTTCAGTTTTGCGAATCTGCCTTTACAATGTTCCCGTGTTAGTATCGCACCCCAACTTCATATTGGCGGATCGTTAAATATCTTCAGCTAATCTCAGTTTCCAGCAGCCGGGCACAATATAGCTAATACATCAGCTGGCAATAGCTTAGTTTTGATGGCTATACAGTTGACTGTGGAAAGCCAGCTTGCATAATCATATTTAATTTGCTATTTTGTGAATATAGCAACATCATATTAGGTCTCTTGGGGCCCCAGCTGAGGCCAGTGACAGGGAACTGTCCACTTACAAAGTTAGTGGAAGTGCTTACTACAAGAGGATTTACTAGCAGTCACTGTGGAAGAAGGAAAAGCAAGATTGAGAACTGGGGCACCAAAACAGAAGGTACAGTGTTGTATGGAGGAGCTGGGAGAACAGCCTTGGCATCAAAATAGGTGCCATAATATTTTACTTGCCAGGAAAGAGAGTACTTGGGTCTTGAGGAATCTGATGTACTTGTCAAGGGAATAGGCTCGGGACAATAATAATGTCTGCAAGCTCCACCTTTAAGTAGCCTGAAGTCTACTGAGACCCTTGGAACTTGTTTTGTCAGCTGATCCTATGTGGCTTACAGCTTTGTGCCTTATTTAGGGCTTCTGAATCAATTATCAAAGGGTCTGCTGACTATGGACAGGCGTGTCAGTAGAAATTAGGCTGCGCTAATATGGTTCCCATTGATTTCGCCAAGGTCATGCAGGAAGTCTACAGCAAAGCCAGAAATTAAATCCAGAACCCTAAGCTCCTCTGCATTACCTTAACTACAACTTCATCTTCCTGTCTCTCAGTAGTATTGACAAAGATTTTTCTGTTTACTGGAGCTAATCAGAATTTTCATAATGTTGCTGTAATCAAAAAAGTAGGTTTACAAAACAGATTTCATGCATAAAATATAATTATTTGGGGTGAAATACTTCAGCTTTTTTTTGTAATCGTTAAAGGTATAACATGGTTGGGCCACTTATCTAGTTTCTGTTAATAAATTACATTTGAACAGAATTTCAAGAATATTTTTGACAACAGAATTTTAGGAAAAGAAAAATGCACCAATGTCAGATAGGTTCAATGGAAAACTTTTTCGTTGTTCTTACGGAAATCAGTTTTGTTCAGTGTTTCACCAGCTCTCCATCTGCTCAAGCTGTGGAAAATACACAAACAAGTCCGTCTGCTAGATGTGTGAGAGGCCAGAGCTTCTAGCTCTTACTGAGCCCTATGCTACAATCTAATAGCAGAAGGTCCCATCATTAGCTGTTGACAATATGTTGGTTTATCTGGCAAAGAAAATACACAAGTGGCTTATAGGGTCAGAACTGCTTCAGTAATCCTGAGGACTGATGAAGTAGTATGTATGCCATTTTGAAGACCTTATACTCTGCAAGACTAGACGATACAGCTCTAAACATGTGAAATGGAGATAGTGCTTGGAAATAGTTACAGATATTAGTAAGTTCGGAGTGACCCAGGAAAAAGCTGGTCCAATAATGGTAGAAAATTGAATGTACCAGTGGCCTTACTGGGAATAATGTAATAAGCCTAATGGAAAATGACTCTGCTTTAATGTGATTTCTACTGATGGATGGCTAAATAATGATACTCCTTATATCTTTAATATTCTTAACACCTGTGTCCAATCAATGGTAACAGCTTTTGGGAGCTGCTGGACTAGGAGAAGCTTATGCCTAAAACCCAGAGACTCATCTGGACATGTAAATATGTGAATGTGCATATATGCTTATACATATGCATATGGTAGAACTGTAATTACAGAAAACCTTTTTATCATGATGCATAATTTAAAATCAGGGGTGCTACTGCTCTTGAAGAAATGGAGTTACGAGTTTCATCTTTCAAGTACCTGTAGTATAGAATGGGCAGGCTGAATGGGACGCACTGAGATTTACAGTAGCTGCAAATGTAAAATGGAATACCATACTCTATAGTATTAAATAATTGGAGCTCACGCAACAGATTGCTTCAGATAGATACAGGTGCAATGTTCATAGGAAGCACTGTGCCTCTGTCACAGCTTTTCTTGAACCCTCTCATACTGTGGGGGTACTTTTTGTACCCTACTTGAAAATTAAAATTCTCCTCTATGAACTTAAACCACAGAATTAATGAATAAGCAGATTCTTTCATGGTATTTCCTCAGTCACCATGCCAAGAGCTAGATTAGCTCTCTGTTAAGGTCAATGATTTCAGTGGAATTAAATCCGTCCCTAAAGCATAATACTGAGTCCAGGTTCACTTAGTATTTTGCTGTGTCTTACGATGCTAATCCCTGACTGCACATGATCTGTCCGTTTGCTTTACTCATAAGTGGTGTACAATAGCTCTCTTAATACCATCTCGTATCTGTTCTGAATATGCATTTTGCATTCTTGGGTCAAAGCCCAAAAATTAATGCCTCTTGCAAAACTGGTAATTTGAGAAAGTGAGCTATTTACATTAATAACGAAGCTGTCTCTCCCATGTTGATTATTTTGCCAAATAATTTTCTGGAGTTCTGTGTGGGAAAATGTCAGTTGTTGGGCAAACATCAGCTTCAAGTCCAGCCAGTTCATGAAAACTCTTGCATTTAGGGCCAAACAACAGGTCAGAAGAGCAAGTGCTGGATATGGCCTTTACCTGTCTGGAGGTGGGTTTTTTTTGTAGATAGCATTTTGAATTTTCCTTGCAGCACTGGATTTTTATAACTACCCACTAGGTTGTAGGGAATATTACGGCTGACTCTAGGTCTTTGGCTTAATGAAGTGCCAACAGTATATTTGCAGATCAGTTCAAGGACAGCTTTCCTGTGTGTACATTCATTGAGTTCTCCTCTTTCAAATTATTTAACATTTACCTCCAGTGTTATATGAAATCAACCAGAGAAAGTTAAATTGAGTTGTCCATTATTTTATTTGCTTAAAAGATTCTGTATGTACAGAAGAAAGGTCATGCTTCTCATTGCATTTGTTGGTAAAGTGCATTGCACGCATTGTGGGTTTTCTGTTCTTCCTGTTCTGCATGCCTCTCCCACTGCGTGCATACCACTCCTTTATACCCTTCAATTTCCAGCACTTCTGAATCCAACACCTCTTCTTGCTGGGACACCAGTATGCCTCAGGCCCTTCCCTGCCTGATGGGAGGAGCTCTGTTCATAGCTCTGTCCTTCCCCTTTCTCTGCCACGTGTCAGGGGCTCTGTCTGCATTTCTCCATGGCCCATTTCCCTTGTGCTATAATCCCTGTTAATCCTTCCATGCCAGGGACAGTATGTGCCCCAGGGTTGTCTTGTGTTATGGGGAAACAGTTGTTTGATGCATTGACCATTACAGCAGTGGCAATCGCAGCTGCTGGGCTGTGAACCAGATATAGAGGGTACAATGTAAACCCCACTTCTCTTGTTTGTCTGATTCTCCGGTAAAATTAATAGACTTCTGCTCATCAACATCTAGAATATTCCTTGATCAGACTCAGCACTCAAAAGTTACTACACTTAAGGCAGAGGGAAGCTTGAACCATTGGGGATGTAGACACAGGTAGTTTTTCTTTGGCTGTGGAATTGGTTTAAGGATTTCTTATCTCTGGATTCTTATTTCTTCCCCCTCACCTTCCAATCAGTCTTAGGTGTCTACGGGACCATGTTATAAAAACATACTGGCAAAATGATTTAAGAAATACTGGTCTTGATTTAAGAAATACACCATAAAGAAAATGTACCAAATGACTATGCCTTGTGTGAAATCTTGCTTTGTTTGTCTTGTGCAATCCTACCCTTCACGTTTTCTTCAGACTAAAAATCTCTTGGCAGGCATGTTATATTTACTGGCAAGGTTGGTTTCTGGTTCTTTAAGCATTATTGTACTGCACAATAATACCCTTATTATTCAATATTAAAAGTATTATTGCTTGACTAAAACTATGTGGCTATACATGACCTGTGCTTGCAGGGGTATCCTGCAGTCTGTGGACATCTAACCTGCCAGCTGACATATCTGCAGTTACCTGCCATAGCAATCGGCGAGTAGGTAACAGGTCTGCACAGAGCTACGTCAATTGAGTATTATGTCAGGGAATCACTGTGCCTGTGTCCCCTGTTACCTGCCTGTAAGCATACCCTAGTTATGGCTTGGTAAGTTGTACTTTTTCAGTGCCCTGGCTTGCTGCCTAACTGGCTAACATGTACTAGTAGCTTCTGCATGATGTGACAGACTGATAAGCCTAAGCACAAGGAATCGGATTCTTCCCACCTACCCAGATATGCATAGGTCCAACACTGCTGACAGTCAGTCCTGATTTGCGCAGTCATAAATGAGAGGAGAATCAGGCTGAAAGGTTGCTCAAGGATGTGCCCAAGCTGTGGGAGTTTCTAGGCTGGGAGCTGTCAGACACAGTGACATGAGACAGCTGCGGTGGATTGCAGAGGTTTAGCCTGGTAATGGCAAGTCTGAGATGGCCTTACACCATTGTAGCTAAGGCTCCTCAGGGAACACGAACATCCACATGGATGTTTGTGTGTTAAATTAGTTGACTTGCCTTAATTTCCCATGTTCTCATACGGAACTCCTCCCAAGAGTTTTGTTGGTATTATTTTGTAACAACAGTTTTGCCGTTGCAAAAGAGCTAGATTCTGCTATTCTGGATTTATAGTCCTAGTCTCTTTGCAGGATTTTGATGGCTTGAGCTTAATCCATTTTCATTTAAAGAATGAATGCAAATGTTACTGGCCCAGAGGCATGCCTCGAGAAATCATGAGGTTGGCTTAAAAATCAAGAAATTTTTACACAAAATATGTTTGGGATTCTTTTCCTTTGACCTCTGTTTTTGAGGCAGTATTAGGCACACTTAAGCTCTTCCCTGTGACATGGAATGATAGAAAACCTCTGTTCGTTTCATGAATGTGGGTGAGCAAGTTGGTTAACGTCTTTAAAATCAGAATATGGTATTTAACTTTTTCTCTTTTTTAATAACATCACAGTTACTTGGTTTCTCTATCTTAAGTAATTTATAAAGCTCTGATATCATTCTGTTTTAATGCGATATGAATGTGCGTCGGTTCTCATACCAACTGGTCAGAAAGAATGGACTTCTTACACAAGCAGAAAGGGAACAGCAAACTGCATTGGATCATGGAGATATGTTTTGTGACCTGTCCTTTTAGGGACTGATGTACGTGGTCCATATTTGATTCATGATTTCATGCTCTTGGTGACTGAAGTCATGTTCCTTCCACCGATTAGAAG
The DNA here is from genome assembly GCF_964195595.1 of Calonectris borealis. Taxonomy (NCBI): domain Eukaryota; kingdom Metazoa; phylum Chordata; class Aves; order Procellariiformes; family Procellariidae; genus Calonectris; species Calonectris borealis. Next base: position 77,516,437 of record NC_134312.1, on the reverse strand, counting down.
AGTAAATACTCTGCTTAAACTCACTCCATTGAGGACCACTCAGGTGTAGCACGTAACATCTGTAGACAAGTATTTGTGGGGGTTAGGGCCACTGGGTTTCTGTGCTTTGAAAGTCCTTTTGAAATGGGTCTATTTTTTGTTTTATTTATGTATAGCTCAAAATACCTTCTGGTATTGACTTAGTCTTAAAGGCTAGGCAAAGAAGTGGTAAATAAAAATATCAAATAGTAAGTAATTGAAGACAACATTAAGTTTGCCACTGATGCATTTGACTTGATTTCAGTGGGACTAGAATTGAATAGGTCCTTACATGCCTCAAACAGGAAATAAAGGTGGAGAAGAAAAATCTGTTGTTAAGGAAAACTTGTTTTTATTATCTAGCTAGCAGTGTTCCATGAGCATTTTATTAAACCCGTGGAGAGATGTTACTAGAGATAGAACAAATGGTTCAGAAGAACAAGAATTCTCCAGCTACCTAATAGGTTTTGCTGGGTCTTTTGCAAATGTAGCATAATTGCTTCCCTGCTGTGAAGTAATGCAAAACTCAAGCAACTTGCTCAGGAAGAAAGAAGAAAAAAGGTTTTACACTGGGTAAAAAGTGTGTTCTGGACATGTGAAGTTACTATTGACTGGATTATATGATAATGACCTCAAAGATTAAAGAATTAGAAAATGTTGTAAATAAGCCAAACCCAACAGCCAGAGTTATTCTCATTTCATGTTAATGTTCATCTTTCATAGTGAAGATATTAATGAAGGGAAGCACAATGCTTGAACATTGGACTGAATTAGATTAAGCACACATCATTTTTCATTCTTATTATGCAGTCTTTTATTAAATGAAGACTTTTCTCTTGTTGGGAAGAGTAGGGATTCATACACCCTGTGCTGAGGGTAAGGAACTACCCCCTCTGTTGTCCCATCAATGCTGCTTTAGAAGTGATGCAAGGTTTGGTACATTGGGCACGTGATACGACATTTTGGCTAGAGACTTAGAGACTCTGTGACTTTGCATAAGTCATATAATCGTTTTGTCTACATCTTCCACTGGAGGCATGTGGATGTATTTCTTCTCTACCAGAATTTTTCATGTATAACAACAAGAAATTCTCTTGGACAAAGGATGTCACCTACCATCTATATTTTTATAGAGAAACTAGCAAACTATGGCTCTGAAATTGAATTAAGCATCTAGGTATTAAACCTGAGCACATAATAATGCTAGTATGTAGGAGTGTGTTTTTCCCCTCAGTGGGAGGGAGCAATGAACAGAGGATTAATAACATGAAGCACCCAGCATCTCATCACTTTGACCCTATTCAGAGTTTCATAACACCTTGGAGAGTCCAGGAAGGTGGGGCACAAGAGCTGAAATAATTATGGTTCTGTATACCAAAGTCTTTTACAGACACTTACTAAAGAAATAAACCGTTTATGTCTGTCCTGGTTTCGGCTGGGATAGAGTTAATTTTCTTCCTAGTAGCTAGTATAGTGCTGTGCCCCAGGGACAGGCACTGTGGCTACTCTAACCCCGCCTGTGGCTGCACCAGAGAACCAACCTGTGCTGGTATCAGCCGCCCCTACTACACACAAGAAGAAATACACAAGAAAATCAGCTTGTTTAGTAATAGATGAAGATGAACCAGGACCATCACAAGAACAGGAGGAGGAAGAGGCAGAACCCATAAATGAGATGGTAACCACCCAATCCCTATCCCTGAGTGAGCTGTGAGATATGTGAAAAGATTTCAGTCGTCATCCAGGCGAGCACATTGTTACCCGGCTGCTCCGATGCTGGAATAATGGGGCCAGTAGTCTGGAATTAGAAGGTGGGGAAGGCAAGCAGCTAGAATCCCTTTCTAGGGAAGGGAGCATTGACAAAGGATTGGAAAAGGGGCACAACCCCTCAGCCTCTGGAGGCAACTCCTGTCAGGCGTGAAGGAAACGTATCCCTTCGAGGAAGATGTGATATGTCACCCAGGCAAATGGACCACCATGGAGAGAGGTATCCAGTACCTGAGGGAATTAGCCATGCTGGAGGTGATTTATGATGACCTGCACAACAAGCAGTTAAATGGGAGATAGTTCATGCAGTAGCCCTTGGGCCAGTCCGGGCAGGACAAGATGTAAAGAATATGCTCTACACCACAGCTGGGGAGAATGGCCCTACCTGGAGCTTCTGGCAGAAAGCACCAGGGGAGACTCGAGGTCGACCCTTAGGGTTTTAGAGTTGTGGTTACAGAGGCTCCAAGGCCCACTATACTCCAACTGAGAAGGAGATATTGGCAGCACATGAAGGGGTTTGAACTGCTTCGGAAGTGGTTGGTGCTGAAGCACAGCTCCTCCTGGCACCCCGACTGCTGGTGCTGGGCTGGATGTTCAAAGGGAGGGTCCCCTCTACACATCATGCAACTGTTGCTAAGTTGTATGTAAGTGGGTAGCACCGATCACACAATGGGCTCGAATTGGAAACCCCAGTCGCTCAGGAATCTTGGAATTGATCATGGACTGGCCAGAAGGCAAAGTTTTCAGAATATCCCCAGAGGAGGAGGTGACGCGTGGTGAAGAGGCTCCACTGTATAACAAACTACCAGAAAATGAGAAGCAATATGCCCTGTTCGCTGATGGGTCCTGTCGTCTTGTGGGAAAGCATCGGAGGTGGAAGGCTGCTGGATGGAGTCCTATACGACAAGTTGCAGAAACTGCTGAAGGAGAAGGTGAATTGAGCCAGTTTGCCGAGGTGAAAGCCATCCAGCTGGCCTTGGATATTGCTGAATGAGAAAAATGGCCAGTACTTTATATTTATACTGACTCATGGATGGTGGCAAATGCCTTGTGGGTGTGGTTACAGCAACGGAAGCAGAAACTGGCAGCGCAGAGGTAAACCCATCTCGGCTGCCGCATTGTGGCAAGATATTGCTGCCCAGGTAGAGAACCTGGTTGTGAAAGTATGTCACGTAGATGCTCATGTACCCAAGAGTTGGGCCACTGAAGAACATCAAAACAACCAGCAGGTGGACCAGGCTGCTAAGATTGAAGTGGCTCAGGTGGATCTGGACTGGCAACATAAGGGTGAATTATTTATAGCTTGGTGGGCCCATGATGCACCTCAGGCCATCAAGGAAGGGATGCAACATATAGATGGGCTCATGATCGAGGGGTGGACTTGACCATGGACGCTATTGCACAGGTTATCCATGAATGTGAAATATGCGCTGCAATCAAGCAAGCTAAGTGGGTAAAGCCTCTCTGGTATGGAGGCTGATGGCCGAAATATAAATATGGGGAGTCCTGGCAGATTGATTACATTACACTCCCACAAACCCAACAAGGCAAGTGCCATGTGCTCACCATGGTGGAAGCCACCACCAGATGGCTGGAAACATATCCCGTGCCCCATGCCACTGCCTGGAACACTCTCCTGGGCCTTGAACAGCAAGTCCTATGGCGACATGGCACCCAGGAAGAGTTGAGTCAGACAACAGGACTCATTTCTGAAGCACCCTCATAGACACCTGGGCCACAGAACATGGCACTGAGTGGGTCTATCACATCCTCTACCATGCACCAGCCTCTGGGAAAATCGAACAATACAATGGACTGCTAAAGACTACCTTGAGAGCAACAGGACATTTAAACATTGGGAAACACTTTTAGCACCTGGTTAGTCAACACTAGGGGATCTGCCAATTGAGCTGGCCCTGCCAATCAAAACTTTTACTTACTGTAGAGGGGGATAAAGTCCCTGTAGTGCACATAAAAAAATATGCTGGGGAAGACAGTCTGGGTTACTCCTGCCTCGGGCAAAGGCAAACCCATTTGTGGGATTGCTTTTGCTCAAGGTCCTGGTGCACTTGATGGGTGATGTGAAAGGATGGGGAAGTCCAATGTGTACCTCAAGGGGATTTGATTTTGGATGAAAATAGCCAATGAACTGAATTGTATGATGTTAATTGCTATATAATACTGTATGTCATCACTTCTATGGTTGCTTTATGCCATATCAACAGTATTGCAGTAAAAATAATCTAGATTAATGAAGAATGAACTTTGATGAAACCAAGCAAAGCATAGCAGTGATGGAACCAGAAGTGGCTTCGGCATGCAACAATCCAACACCACGCACCATCTCTCCTGTCCTGAAAGACTGTTATGAAGGATGGAGCCCAAAGTTATGGACTAAATTAACTCAATGGACATTTTAGGGGGATGGCCCACGGACTAAGGGATGATATGTGTGTGTATATATCAAAAGACAGGAGAAGTGGTGGTGATTAACTGGAACGTATTGGAAAATGTGAGACCTGGGCATGACATAGATGATATAGAATAAGGGGTGAATACTGTCCTGGTTTCAGCTGGCATAGAGTTAATTTTCTTCTTAGTAGCTGGTTTAGTGCTGTGTTTTGGACTTAGGATGAGAATAACATTGATAACACACTGATGGTTTAGTTGTTGCTAAGTAGTGCTTATGCTAGTCAAGGACTTTTCAGCTTCTCATGCGCTGCCAGCGAGAAGCAGGGAGGGGTCACAGCCAGGACAGCTGACCTAAACTGGCCAAAAGGGTATTCCATACCATATGACGTCATGCTCAGTATATAAGTTAGGGGGAGTTGGCCAAGGGGTGGCTACCGCTGCTTGGGAACTGGCTGAGCATGGGTCCGTGGGTGGTGAGCAATTGCATTGTGCATCACTTGTTTTGTATATTCTTTTATCATCATCATAATTATTATTATTACTACTACTTTCCCTTCCTTTTCTGTCCTATTAAACTGTCTTTATCTCAATTCACAAATTTTACTTTTTTTTTCTGATTCTCTCCCTCATCATACTGTGTGGGGAGTGGGCGAACGGCTGTGTGGTGTTTAACTGCCTGCTGGGTTAAACCACAACAATGTCATGTGTTAATCCTGTAACATACTGCACATTCAGAGGCAAGAGAAGTGTTTTGCTGTGTGTGCATGCAGACAAGGCAACGTGGCAGAGGAAATGGTCCATCATTACTACATCTCAGCCAAATAAGGCTGTAGGCTTAGGAAAGCCACTGTGAGGGGAGTGAAGGAGTACTGAGGAACGTCAGGAAGGAAGCATATCATGGGACTGAAAGTGTGTAAGGGAGGTTTAGCTACTTAAGTCTGAGGCAGTGGCTGAGATAGTAAAGGATAACAAGCACTGGAGAAACAACTGAGGAGGGATTTTTGTCACTAAATGCCAAAATCCATCTATAATTTAAAAAATGCAAGCTGATTTCATATGCTTTTACCTACCTGCTGTTTATCATGCAGGATGTAAAGGCCATCATCCCTTATAAGGCTGCAAGTTCTAGATGGTGTATAATGACATTAGATCACCATATGGGATATAGACAATGGTGCTGAATTAGGCCTTCACTGCATGAGTAATAAATTCATCTAAGCCAACAAAATGAGACAAGCGTGAAGCAGGTGAGATGAGGATAATGTTCAGAAGACACAACTGACTATACATGCAGTAGTTCAGATTTGGCAGTGCGTTGGCTGCTTTGCAGTGTCCTGTTGATGCAAGGCAATTATAAACCCAGGCTAACCATCCAGTTAAAAGCCTGTTTACTGCTGATCAGGGTTGCCAAAGTAGCACAGAACAGCTACAGGCATTGCTAAAACTGGATTGCTCTATGCATGTATAGCTGAAGTGCACATTAATAATGACCAATATCAGTGCTACTATTGGATCACCAGTGCTTTCTATCAAGAAATAGTGTGTTTTCTTCAAGGATTTTCCTGCAATACTGAGAAAGCCCATGGTGATATAGATTGGCTGATCCCCTTTTATACTCCTAATTAGATCTATTTCCATTTCTAATTCTGAAGAGCAGCAGTAGAAATAGAATAGAAATGGCTGTAGTTTGCCTAAAACTGCAATTCAGCAGATAGAGGGAATGACTCTGTGCTAAATATGAGTGGGGGCAAGGTACCTTGCAAAGAATGGTTTTGCTTAGGGCAGCTATAATTTGAGGGGGATTCTGTTTGAGACAAAATGCTTTACTCCCTGACCTTAGACAACCAATAGCTGACTAAACAGGCTGCGTAGTTTCATGCATAGAGGGTAAACAATGTTTCTTGAAATTCTGAAACAAAAATGTGCTGCTTTTTTTTTCGCGTGTATAACTCTTATCTGCAGTGGTTTCACATTATACTATTGGTGTGCTGCTTTCTCGCAATTTATCCACCTAATATATGCAAATGCACATTAATATGTAGGCAGGTTTTACCTAACAATTTTCCTGGAAGGGATTGAAACTGAGGCATAGAATTGCGTTTTGAGTAGTAACAGACACCCTCTGAAATATGCTTACCATATGGGGAGAGGAGCATGTTCATAGCAAAGGGTATGAGAACTACCTCAACACAAGTTTCTAATATGGATGCCCTATTGCATCCTGCCTTCTGATCCTATTTCAATCAGCAGAGCTCACTGCGAGGCTCGGCATTTAGCCACAGACCATATTACAACTCTGTAGAACAGAACACAGAAAGTGATATAGTTGTCCTAGAAATTAGTGGCGATAAGGGTGACTATGCACTTCTCTTCAACATAATGAAGTCCTTGAGAGTGATTTTAAAAAACAATGACTTGTCATTACAGCAAAGTTCTTTTCTGTATTGTTATCCTTGGTACAGTGTTGTGTCACCTGTATGAAAATAAAGGGAAATTAGACACAGTGGGGGGACTTTCTGTTGGAGATTAAGTGAGCTCCTGCTGGGGTAATGTACAATGCAGTTTAAGCATGTTTTTGATATAGGCTGTAAAAGGTTGGGAGTATAGGACTGCTGGAGGAAGCAGGAGGGCAGGATAGAATTGAGGTAAGATTGGGGTAAGGGCATGTATCTTGTGTATGCTACAGAGAGGAGTTGAGATTTGAAAATCTGCTAATACACCTTTTGTCCATCACTGTGAGGAGGTGCCATTGTTAGTTTACATGGCCAAAGTTTGCCAGATAATTTTCAGATATTTGAGAGAGAATCTGCCCTATAAACATATATTAGCCAATAAAAGTACTCTTCCCCCATGAATTACTGTCCTGTTGGCCAACCCTTTGGTATGACTGCATGATCCTACGTGCTTGCACTATTGTCATGAAAGGCATGGTGTCTCTGAATTGGGTCATGAGGATGTCATCAAAGGGAGGAGCCTGGGGAAAGAAGGTAACAACTGAATGTACTGGGTTGACTTTAGACCTGGTCAACCTTGAGTAAGTGTGGGAAGGGTGAAAAGGGATGTCATTCTGTCAGATATTTGGTAAGGGAGCAAGCAGGCTTATCAGTTATTTTCATGTTCCTGTCATGTTATACTATACATTTTTTTTCTTTTTGTTTTAACATGATTGGTGTTGTGCTGTCTTATACCATGGGAGCATGTTTGGTGCATAGAAACTAAGAGAGAAATAATGTAAGGGTATGGGTAGATGTCCTCTCTTAAAAGCATCTCACTAGTGCAGGATGTTAGTGTCCTTAGCCTGCTGTTTGTCGTTTCTGTTAAAGAACGACCAGCAGAATATTTTGTGTGAATGCATTCTAGTTTGTCCCAGGCAAAATTTGCTAGGTGAGTTGATGCCAAAAATAGAAACTCCTTAAGCTAATTTGGCTGATTTAATTTTAAGTGAATTGGAGTAACTTCACACAAACTGCTCCATCGGTGATGACATCTGGTGCAGACGTGATGAGCATCCATAGACATGTCCATTATTTTACCAGCCCAGCTAAAGCTTAAAGAGAAGAGTAAAACACTTTTCCCTTTGAATATATGATACCAAGAAATAGCAGCCACCAACCAATATCAGCTGTCAGTGAAGGACTTGTAACAAAATCTGGGACACCTAGATATGATGAAATCATGGAAGTGGAGACAAGTATGAAGACACAAATCATGGCTCCTCAATCAGAACGCAAATAAAGACAAACCGGTGTCTTGTTGTTGTTTTTCATCCCTGGATTTTGAGCAATCTGTGGACCTGACTCAGTTCTTAGGGCTGTTAGTATACTACGTACCCAGCCCTTGCTGCAGTGCATGTGAGGATGTTGTGGCTTTTTAAGAGGGATAGAAAAGAAACACTTTTTGCCCCAGCTGTCCTCAACAAGAGGCCTTTGCCTTGTGGACCCCTGCCTGCTGGGACACATTGGGGTAGCCACGGGTTAGATGCAATGGTTAGGGAGTATGTGACACTTGAGCTATTTTTCTTCTCATTTTATAAAGTCTAAAGCAAGCAACATAGACAATCCAGTTATCTGCTTCACCACGGCTACACTAGTAACCATAACTGTGACAGAGGCTCTGACAGGCTGTCATCCATGCTATTTCCTTGCTGGCGATTTCCTGATGGTTTTGCTCTCCCCCAGACAGTGTGCTCCCCAGCCTGATATGGAGATAGCTGGAGCCAGGGACTGTTCCCAGGAAGCTGTGGATGAAGCTGCCTTGCTTGGGAAATTGATCTCTGTGGATGAGGGTTCAGCTGTCCCCCATGTCCTCCCAGAGGACTGGCCCTGGTGTGTTTTATTTACTAGTGTTGCTCCAGCTTTAGGGTCCAGCATGCTCAAAAGTGTCAGCAGGCCTTTTTCTCCGAGCTGCTTCTGTTGGTGTTAGATGTGAAACATACTGCATCGCCTGCCTTGCTCTATGGAAGTGGAAATGCTTCAACAGTTGGTGCCTGGTCTGAGATGCACTGTGGTCGATTCTGCACTTTTCATCCTGTCCTCTACTAAGTAGTTAGTGTGCTATGTAAGGGAGAATTAGGACTCAGGCCATTTTTTAAAAATAGTACTAATGCATTAGCCGAAAATAGCGCTGTTTTGTAACCAGTTTATTAAAGCAGTGCTGTAGGATACTGTGTTATACATAGTAGCAATAGTTCTATGGATAATACATGTGTGTAAATGCTTCAGTGACAGCTTTTTTATCAAATAGAAAGTACATTTTAGTCCTAAATAGAATACAGTTTACATAGTTTGCTGTTTATAGCCTCTGGTGAAACACATTTGAAACACAGGTCAGACCTAATGGACCCATTTCTGTGTTCTCTGATGTAAGTCTAGTGAAAGACAAGCAGAATTTAGCTTATGTTTTAAAAGCCAGTAGCTGCAAGAGAAAAATAAACTGATTAATAAGTCTAAAAAGCCAAGACCCTGCTTACTGAATGTTACTGGAAATCATGCAGTTAACACTTGTTTTAAATCCGATCTTATTTAAGCTGTTGCCATCAGTTTCAGAAGATCTGGATTCAATTTCCTTATGTTCCGCAGACTCCCTTGGCTGGTCACTATTGAACTTAGGGGCATTTAGGCCATGTAAAAGGGGCATTAACCTTAGAGGATGAGTATTCAGTCCTTTCTGAAAATTGGGCCCTCTAATACATATTTAATTGGGAAGTCAAAAATATTGGCAATATAACATCACAATTTCAGTCTTTATTCTGAATCCTGAGTCTCATCTAGCAACAGAAGAATTGGAGAATACGGTATCAAGGTGTATACGTTATTTTTATTATTAAAACCCTAATTGATAATGAAAATCCCTATCCTTAAGCCAGTTGGAATTCCAAGATGTAGGAGAACTAAAACATACAGACCTTAAGAGGAGATATTTTTATGTTTTGGAAATTGTTTTCTTCCAATGGAAAAATCTAATGTTCCCTCCACTATTGTAGAGTGAAGATGAATCTGTCATACTTACCTGCAGATATACACTGAAATTGGTGAAAGGGGAATAAGCTTGCAGGCAATCAGACGAACTATGTGGAGAATCGCTTTACAGCACTTGCTAGGCCAATCTGACAGCTTTAGCAGCCCTCGTTTTTAATGAGCACTTACATCTACCGATGCTATAAAGAAATTATGAGTCATAATGGATCCATTGCATTGTATTAGCTGAAATTTGATCAAACATTGGTAGATCAAACAAAGTGCAGCTCATTGGGAGCGCTAGAAGACTGTTAATACTAACATTAGTATTTCTTTATTTTATTTTTCCATGTGGTTTCCAAATAAGAGGTGTATAAAAGGAGTATACCAAAGACCTTTGCATCCTTGAGCTGCGGGTTTTTCCCATGTTAGCTGATACAGAGAGGAGAAAGCTGAAATAAACTACATTAGAAACCATGTAGGGAAGCAAAATTTCATAGGAAATTTTACGGTTTTATATCTGCCACTTCATTTTGAACAAATCTGTGACTGCATGGGAGTGTGCCAGTAGCCAGAAAGTAGTGAGAGGAGCCAGAGAACAGCTGCACTAAAGAATATTTCTCCCTCCTATGGAGACTAAATTTGACATCAGAAGGCATCTAATGCATAGAAACAGAAAGGAGTAGCGGTGGTGTTTCAAAGTTTTGATTATCTGGCTGTGCTGTCTGGTTGCTGCTGCAGCAGTTACACTTACCGATAAGCAGAGGCAGTATGGCCATGACTTGACTTTGCTATTGTTGCTGAGGCATTGGCCATGGAAAAGGGTACAAACAAAGAGTTCCTCTTCATCATAGGGGCTGCTGTAGAGGTGGTAGGATTCTTAATGAGTCCTGATTTCTGTGCATTATTAGGCATCACGGAAAAGGACAGCGCAGCCTAACTAGCACGCTTTTAAACTGCTGTGACTTGGGCTGCTTTTGTACTGCTTTTATGCAGAGTAGAAATTCAGGTTCACAGATAATTTAAAAGGCTCTCCTAAAAACCTGCAAATTCTGGCAGTAGCTTATCAATGCTGTTTCCCATCCCATTTCTTTCCAGATATTGTGTGACAAGTGGAACACTCTTTTCTCCTGAGGCATTGTATTGACATAACAGAAGAGCCTGTCAGGGAAGAGCATTTCTCAGGTACAGCGCACTGAAGTTCCTCAGATGCTGACTGGCGCCATTTTAGTTGGAATTGGATAAACATAAATGAATTCCACATCTGTTTTGGCAATATGACCTTGGAGGTAGCAGGGCCAGCAGTCTTCCTCCAGGATGAAATGTGGATCTGCCGCAGCTGGAAGAAGGAAGGGTAGAATTGCTGGGTACTTAAGAATGTTGCATCTGATGCCCAAGGGCTGACAGATTAATCTTGTTTGTCAGTGACTATTTACTCTTTCTGTACCATCCCAAGTGAGGCATGCACATACATGTGCATGCATTCACCAACACAAGGAGAAAATGATGAAAAATACTAGAGATACACAAGATCCACTGATTGTCTCCAAGAAAAACCTTGGCTTCATATGCATACATGCTAGCTTTTCCACTTAGTGACTTAATCCTTTAATTTCACTTAAAAAGTGAGTAACCCTCAAGTGACAATAAGTCATTGTTGGCAGCCAGGCCAGAAAGCTAGGGAGTATAAAGGGTAAGTTCTGCACCTTTTTTTTTTTTTCTTTAGCTTCCTTCATCTTTTTCTTCTCTCCAACAAGTATCATCATTGTCCCTTTTACTAAGAAAGTTTCTGTGGCATTTAGATCTGGCCAAGTTCTGTGATAGACTGGGATTATCAGAGGTTGTTCCCTTAATCTCCTTTGAAAATCTCAGTTTCAGCAATTTACTCTAGCTTTCACCCATAAGATGGTGGTTCTCACACATGTCCGCAGACATCAGTTTAAGTTAGTTGGTTCAAATGGCCAACTTCTGTATGCTTTATATACAGATGGGGAATCAGGGGCTACAGCAGAAGACTCACATTCATCTCCCAAAGTGGCAAATTTAATAAATTCTGCTAGCCCCAGTCTACGCCTGGGCCTCTCATCACATGCATAGGTACAGTACCCCAGTTTGTTTGGCTTTCCAGCCAGCTGGTGTTTCCACAGGCTAGAAAATCTTGCCCTAGCAGCTAGTTCTGGAATTTGGGCTGCCATTTGTCTGTTGCTAGGTTAAGTCATAATTTCTAAACCAAAAGAACATTCAACTCTGTTGATATCTGTAATTTAATTTGAGTTGTTTTTAATCCTAATAGAGATGTGAGGAGGTTATATATATAAAGGCTTTTAGCTATTTTTTCTCTTCTTAAACAAATAAACGTGATGTTTTAGATTTTTTTAAAACAGGAGATCAGGTCAATGATAATTTTTTACGTGGGGTTCTTGGGAATGTGTGTGGGATAAATGATAATTGATTAAGGGTGGCAAGTTAAAAAATCACAGTTCCCTCGAAAGTTAAATCTCTAGTTTTCATTTGCATTAAGACCCTGAAAATCCTAAGCAGAGTAACTTGAGTGCTAATGTGGTAGAAAATCAGGCTAATATAGTGGGTGACAAAAGTGAAAACTAGCACAGAGATCACGGATGAGAGAATTCAGGATCAGTAGTCCTACTGCAGGTGTAGGGAGGAGAAATTCTAACCTGTTGGATGGCCAGAAGCCAGACGTCTAAACTGTCAGCTTGCAATCCTCCCCTTTGTAGAAGAGATATTGCAGAAATACTGTTTGCTGTGTGAATTGGAACAGGATGCTGGAATATGTGCAGTGCGACATACATAACTACAGTAATTTGTGTATGTGTATGCTAATAATTAGCACTGAGGTTCACAGATTTAAAGCACTGTTTTAAAGAACCTGTACTTGATGGAGATTTTTAATTTTCTGCCTTGAGTACCTGCCATGTGCCCAGCGTTACTTTTTCATTGAATCACTGTTTCTGATGGAAGCACATTTAGATGAAGACTTCTGAGCTTCCAAAGGCCCACTTCCTTCTGAATCAGAACCCTTCTTCCCCATGTCTCCTACATCGATATGTCATTTCCTATCTCTGCAGTTCTCCATGGATCTGCTAGCAATCAAGCCAAGTCTAGCGCATGGCCACAGGTCTGAGCAGAACTAGGTAAGGCCATGAGGCTGTGCTCCCTGGCTCTCATCTCCTATTTACCTGGTGGACTTTGTGGAGAGCTGGTAGGGAGCATGCTGCTCTCCTGAAGTTTCAGCATAGTTCTGCCTCAACTCTGTGGCCCTTCTGTATTCAGAGGCCCAATGGAGATGGCTTCTTTTTGCCTAGAGAGCAGCTGAGTAACAAAAAATTAGAAAGTCCTGGTGGTGTTGTTTATCCCCATGCAGTTATTGCTTTTCCTTTCGTGGAACAAGGATGTTGTAATAGCATTTTTCTTTGCAGGCGGAATTGGAAATACAGAAATAAATTATGGAGAACCAGGGTGTCTCCTGCCAGAATAAATATTTAATGAGAAACAAGGGTTGTGCTCATTCCAAGTCACAAGGACTGATACTGAAGTACCATATGTATGTTAATTTTAATGTATAAAATATATGCTTGGACTTAAAAATGCAGAGTGAACAGCCTTAAGGGCAAGCGTGTATTAAGTCTGTGACAGCTGTCTCTGTGGGTGATGATAACGTAAAAGTTTCTTTTTTTCCAAGCCATTTTAATTTACTCACCAATCAGTCAGGAAAAAGGAATCTTAAAGTACTTACTCTCCAAAGCAATTCTTGGAGACGTATGTTCTTTCACATTATATCCAGACTGTGTTCACTCTAACCAGTCTCTAAAGTACATCAGTTTTTTTTAATTCTTCCTAGCTCAGATTAAAAGAAAATCTGAACGATGATACACTGGTTTTCTTAGTGTTGGAACAACATACAGAATTTGTACAAAATGTGTCTGTTAGTGTGTATAGTTATGCTAGTTAACATGAATTAACTGGTGACTGTTACAAGTTACTTGCAACTTACAAATTATTTTCAAGTTAAAACAGGAATGAAAAGCATGATCTCAGAGTTTGCAGCTCATCTTTCCAAGGACGTGGGATGTTGAGGTGGACTTGGGCTTTGTAAAGAGTTCTGGAACAATTACTTGTTCCTTTAGGCAACACGAGAGAGAGAATAAATTCCAGTCTCATTTTCCTTACCACTCACAACTCTTAAATAATTGGTCAATCTGTCGCAGTATCCAGGTTGTCCCATGCCCATGTGACTTGTCATCTAAACTGTGGGGTCCCTTCCCTGCTAGCTCACTTTGATCTCTCCTCATTCTCTTCCTCCATCTCACCAAAAGCCTGTGCCTTTCTCTTCATAAGCCTCTGTCAAATCTCTCAACCTTTGTTTGCCTGTTTTGAGGGTTTCCTACCTGCCTGAAGGTAAAGTAATTTGAAATAGTTTCCCTGTTCAAACTTCTGTTTGGAATACCTATTAATTTTCCAAAGTGCAGTCATTAAGGCTATAATATCTAATGGTTGTTTTGTAAATGTCCTCGGACTGGAGAGAGATACGTAATTGGGGCCTCTAAAGCGTATGACTAACTCGCTATGCATTGATGCATTCAGTGGTTTATCCAGTCCATAACGTGGAGGCATAAATAGACTCTCAAATCATTGCATAACAGTAGAATTGCCTACAATTTAGAATAGAGAACACTGGCAGTCTCCCAGTTCGGCCGCTAATGCATTTTGTGAACTTGGATGATCTTTGTCTGCCTCATTTTTTTCATTTCTAAAATGGAAATAGTAGTATTTGCCTAGCTAACATTCACAGTGGAAAAACTTTTTAAAAATGCTTTCCAATTCACAGGTAAAATGATTGGGAGACAGAAATGTATTTAAATTATTACTGAAGAAAAATCTCAGGTCTTTTACATGAGAGGAGATCATCATGTGTTTAAAATAAAACTAAGGGAGCAGACATACTATGTTAAAACAGTAGTTACAGACTTAGTTCACAGAAGACTGTTAAGGACAAAAGTTATCATTATTTCTATGTCTAGGTCTCCCTTCATGTGCTTCTGTTTAGATAAGAACTGTAATACAATCTGTTCTCTTTCATTGTTTGGTTTATGCAGGCACAGGCTTGCTGCAGGAAGTGGTATATCTAGTGAGTCAGGGAGCTGATCCAGATGAGATTGGACTAATGAATATAGATGAACAACTTCCAGTCCTAGAGTACCCTCAGCCTGGTCTGGACATCATCAAGGTACAATTTATTGCAAAGAAAGTCTTTCAGCATTTGGATATCTTCTTCTTTGGTTCCATATTTATCACTTCATTTCATCCTGTGTCCTTGTCCTTTTCATCACTGGACTTGCTCAGTTTGTTGGAATGATTCAGTGTAATTAGGTTATTTTAAAATTGCTTTTATTAACCTTTATTATACTCTATTTAATGCTTTAGATATTTCTCCATGTCCTAAATATCTTGGCAGTGGGTTTTCTGAATAAAAGTTCCAGGCCCCCCTTGCCTATGTAAACAGAAGCTGCCTAAATGAGGCAAATTTGCTTTGATCCCTTCCCTGAATTTGCAAAAGAGGAACTACAAATGCAGAGATCTATGGATCTGTAGACCCACTGCTCTGAATTTACACATTTAAATCCTTAGAGACCCAGGGTCTGTGGATCTACAGACTTTGTAGGTGTAGTTTGAGGTGTTTGGAATATTCTGCATGAAATGACTTCCACACTATTAAGAATCACTCGGAGACTAGTGGCATGGCATATGAGCGTGATCTTGTAATTGCTGTAACTACTTCTGATAGTTGATAGGCATATCCTAGAATGATTAGGCAAAAAATTGGGCTCCATCTTATAACAGCTACAGTGCTTGTTGAATTGAGCTAGCTAAGGCTGGCACAGATAGACTTACGCTGCTTCTGGTCAATGACAACTGCAGCATCTGCCTACTTTAGGCTGAGAGTATTTAGGGGTCAGAGGTTGCTTTTCTTTTTCATCTGTGTGACACCAAGTCCAAT
Organism: Calonectris borealis; assembly: GCF_964195595.1. NCBI lineage: Eukaryota > Metazoa > Chordata > Aves > Procellariiformes > Procellariidae > Calonectris > Calonectris borealis. The sequence continues at coordinate 77,500,765 of NC_134312.1, read as the reverse complement.
GAGACCTCAGTGCTACCTTGATTCAAATAAGCAATGTCAATAGTGAAAGGTTTAGTTTGAGGTTACACATTGTTACCTATACTATGTGCCAGCAACTTGATCCAATATGGATTTATGCAGTTTTTAACTACTGGAAGATGATTTGTGTCATAAGACAATTTTGTCTCAAATTATAGAAAAACACTCTGTTTGAAAGATGTTCACACACTCAGATAAACCTTTGGATTGCCTGGGCCTAATTCTGATAAAATAAATTGCAAGAGTAAAATTTTGAAGTGAAGAAGTTAGGGATAGGGTTTTCAGAGCTTCTAATATTTTTCAAGGAATTTTACTGGAAGCATCATTGGAAACAAAGTTAGTTTGATACTAAGAATCAACTGTTACACTCTCTTCCTGAGAAGGTCCTACAAATGGAAGTACTTTGAAAACAAAAGGAAGTACTTTGAAAAAAAAAAAACAACAAAAAACCCCAACACATTTTCCAGCCTTTTGATATTTAAAAAACAGATGTAACTCCCTGACCTGATTTCTAGACCCAGACCCCTATTAATTTAAGAGAATTTGTGAATGTGACTCAGTAAGGTAAAGGGCTTCAAGTATGACAGTTCAGGGCAGCTCAGGATATGCCAAAAACTAATGCACAATAAGAAATGTTTGTCTGCTTTATTTTAGGAACTGACATCTCCTCGCCTCATAAAAAGCCACCTACCGTATCGGTTTTTGCCTTCCGACCTCCATAATGGCAATTCAAAGGTAAAACTGAAATGACATCATGTTTTTTTAACTATATTGGCAGCAGTTGTTTAAGTGCTTTGGAAAATAGGGTGGAGAAAAAGCTTGCTATAAGATGATTTTTTTTTCCCCCCGTAATAGGTAATATACATGGCTCGCAACCCCAAAGACCTGGTGGTGTCTTATTACCAGTTTCACCGCTCCCTAAGGACCATGAGCTACAGAGGAACATTTCAGGAGTTCTGCAGAAGGTTTATGAATGACAAGTGTAAGGAGCTGTTCTCTCTGCACACGCTGTTACACATTTATTTTCATCTCTGCATTCCTTCTGCAAGTACAGAAATGAACTGGATAAAGGTGCATTTGTTTTGCATATACAGCAAGGAGGTTGCTACAGATAGTGCTGCGTGGACTTAGATTTGTCCATGCAAACTATGGCCATGCCTTGTAAATAACTGCCTTACAATATTTGACCCCAGCAGTGTTCCACTTAGCTCAAGCAAAAGTCTGGTCTACTCTTCTAAAATTCAGCTTGCAAGGTACCAGGTACTTTGTGAAAAGTGGTGAATACTCCCAGCATCATTTGATTTCAGTTGTATCTCGCTGTTAGTTACTTCTCAAGGTTTTTTTTTTCCTGGTAATTCCTTTAATATTTTTATTTCATTCAAAACCCCAAGGTTTGTCCCTTGCAAGATACCAGTTAACACACAAAAATCTCTAGTTTGCATGAGATTGATCTGGAGTACATCAGTAGGTCGAAGTGAGCCCCTGTAAGAAAGCAGTTGCAGGCTGCTGCTGTCTGAAAAATACACCTCTATAATGAGAATACAATAACATGCTTTACAACAACTCGTCAGCTTCTCACCCAGTAACTCCTTTGAGCGAGGGCTGTTTCATGACACACCCACCCACTCAGGCTGCACTGCCTTAAGTAGCTCCATTGCACTAGCTCAGTAAACTTACAGGGAGACAAGCCCTATATTCTCACATAACTGGCTGCCACTGGGCTTTTTGCCAATGGATTGCCACACTTTCTAGCTAGGAAGAGAAAAAATTTTTACTGCCTTCTATTTCTCTACAAAATCTTCTCTATGATACCTTAATGTGACACTAAGAATTCACCAGGTACCTTGTGCTCTGAGAGCAGGATCTCCTCTAGATCCAGCGCAGCAAACTTTCCTTCAACCTGGAATTTGGAGGAGTTGATGCTAAAGGAGCTGTATAATACTAAAGGGAAGAAAAAAGTAAAAGCCTACCAGTGGAGGTTATTTAACAGGCCTTAAAAACCTTTGCTACTTTCTCCTGCAAGTTTGTGCAGGGATGGTAAATGCTCTCCTATTCCAGCCCACCTTCAGCTTTTTCTTTTGCATTCCCTGAGAATGGGATGTTTGTCTGTAGCTCGTGATCAGGAACTTCTAGACTGGAGGCATACCAAAGACACATTAGAAGGTCTTCTAAGATAGGAGGAAGGTTCTGTATTCTTTTTCATATAAGTATCCCAAGAGTTATTTATATCTTCATCTCGTAGCAGCTAGCTGATTTATCACAACCTCCCAGAATCAAGAAAACATCACAGCATGTTCTGTGTCCATAATTGTGCAAATGGAGTGGTTTGTAATACAGCAAATTTAGCATTTAGCTAAATGTTTGCATGTCATGGAAGCAAAAAAAACTTCATAAGAAGTCAAAGTACTGCTAGAGGGAGAAGCATTGAGCCCAATGACACAATCCCACTCTTTTTAGCCCTCCTTATACCTAACCGTCTTCAAACAAATTCAGTGCATGTTAGCCGTATTCTTTGAAAGAGTACAGTTGGGTAGGGATTAGTCTTGAATGTGCTAGTTCTTTGGCATTATCCTTTAAAGCTTAAGGGAGTTTCTTACATGAGGATAGGTAAACTCTGCTAACATAACCTTAATGGATTCTTGCCTGTACCATTAAGAGAAGCTAGTAACACTTTTTGCTTGACTGAAATTCATGCATGAATTTCTTTAGGGGTGTATGCAATGGGAATAACAAAAATGGAATTTTTCCAATACCTTTATAAAAATTGAAAACGAGTCAGCTGATTAAAAGAATTTTCCTATGAAACTGACCTCTTTGACCATTGAAAATGTTCCAGTTACCAAAATTAAACAATTCTTTTTCAAAGGGAAAAGGTGGCTTCAAAATACAAACCTAAAAAGTTTCGTATTTTTCTATAGCTGCTTTGGTGAAAAGATAAAATTGACCAAAAAAATACTGGGAAAGAATGTGAAAAACTGCTCACCATATCTGCTTAACCTACTGCCTTGAATATCTGAAGTACTTTGGGGGAACTTAGGGGTAACAAAGAAATATGCAGAATGCATTTCTCTTTGGGTTGTCTTTCTGGTAATATTGGCAGCAAAAGACATTCTCTAGAGAATAAATACCAGTGTCTGAACCTCTGCTATACACACATAAATTGACTGAAACCAGTGCAAATGCGGAGTTTATCAGAGAACTGAAAAACAAGGAGGCAAGTTTTGGGGGGCGAGTTGACTTCTAGTAACCATAGCCTCAGCAGTGTTGGGAGCACAGGCCCTCCCAGCCTAGCACCTCAGCTTCTCTTCGAGTCCTAAACCCCACACAGAAGATACAGGGAACTGAAGACAAGCTGCTGGTGGCATGCAGGAGGTAGGAGGCATAAACTTTTCATCATTGGCAACCCTGCACGCTGGGCCTGCTCACAACTTGTGATATATGGGAAGTACCCCATCACATCACTCTAAGCTTTCAGGAGCAGTCAATACCTCATGGGTATCTGGTTGTAGTCTGGATTTATTGTGTAATTGAGGTAACTGATAACAGTATAACTGAAACTGTGTTCTGGCATATCTACAGAAGTTGTGGGGAAGTGTTCAGAAAATAACAATAGAAGAGAATAGGTCTTAGATTTTAGCAGGGGAGCAAAAGTTGTAATGATAAATAGAATATTCTGTCAGTACATCCTATGTTTTTGGGAATGACCATGAAGCATTTTTATAGGTCTCTTTCCTCAATACTTGTTTAATTACGAAAGGACAATTGTTGTTAGCAATTCTTTGCCCATAATAGAGGATGTTCTATGGGACTTCCCACAAATGCTGTACCTAGCTTCTCAGTGAAGAAAGCTGCAGTGTGATATGTTAATTGCAGGAATTCACACAGGTTGGAGCCACTGGAAATTTGCCTTCTGCAAAGCTATCTGTGTAATTTTTATTTTGGCTAAATTTCCGTTCAGTAGTCAGGCGTTATTAATACTGAGCTCCAAGAGGTCCGTCATGAAATATGATGGCATTTTCAGTTGAACATTTTATCTTTATGGTAAGTTAATTCTTTTGAATATTGCAAACTGATAGAAAAACTCTTTTTTAATGAAGTTCCTTGCTGTGCATGGCAATGGCTCAAAAACAGACACTGTTCTCCTGGGGCTATGAACCACTTCAGTTAATTTATTTTTCTCCTTTTTTTTTCCTTTTTGAAAAGGGCTTAATAACAAAAGTGTTCATTTTCCTCATGCCAATCATAATGTCTTTGTAGTAGGATATGGTTCGTGGTTTGAACATGTGCAAGAGTTTTGGGAACATCACATGGATGCCAATGTACTTTTTCTCAAGTATGAAGATATGCATAAGGTAGGTTAGATGTAGCAAAAAGGTATTTTACTTACTTTATCATTGCAGTGTTTAAAATACATAAAGTACAGAATTTGCTTCTTATGTCCATATTTGGGCTCCCTGATGTCTGATACCATTTTTAAAGCACTGGCATTCAATAGCTTCTATGGACTTTCAGTACTTTCATAAACCTAGTAATTTATTCAGGAATCTGCCTGCATCCATAGGCACTACAGAGAAGGCAGAGATGTGTAACTGTTCAGTGCTTGCTACACTCAGCCTTGGGCATTCATTTAAAAGAAATGTCTTGCTGTGTGTGCTGTATCAATGAGAAAAAAAGTATATCCTCAGTGTTTTGTCCTATATATTTGGCATTTATTCTGATTGTTTGGTAGTTCTTACTCTCTTCTGTGAAACAATGTTGAAAACAATTAGGGATGATTGTATAGCATAAGGTGAACATAATTATTGGGTGCTTACAGTATGCTGGCTAATAAATCCACTTTATTTTTAATCAGAAATTTAGTGGAAATACTACATAGAACATTGGTTTCCATTTCCTATTGCAATAATATATTTTTGAGAATTAATGAAAATACTTCAAAACGTTTATTTGATTGGAAAATTAATGCAAACATAGGAAAAGCCCAGCTCCTATCTCTAAATCTACAAAAAGGCAAAATCAGGGTATGATAATTTCAGCTTTACTGAGCCTTCTTATGGAGTGGGATGTTAAAAGAAGATGTAATACAATCAGAATAATTAAAAAAGTTTAGTAGAAATTATTTCAAACTCATGGTTTTGAATAATAATATATTCCTAGCTGTACTCACTGATGGATGCTGCCAAAAGCTGGTGGCGTCACAGTATCTTTCTGCTTCCTGATAAGCATTGCTATTTTGTCCTTGCAATTCCAGAAGTCTTATTCATACTGAGGAACCCCGGAGGTCTAGATATATAAAGGAATGACTGCTTATTCTCAGAGGCCACCTCGCTAGATCCTTTCCATCTACATGAATGCAGTCCCAGAAGCTAACAATGAAGGAAGGGCTGTTCTAACATTTGTAGTAATTTATTTTACCAAGATCAAAATCGAAGTAACTTTTAATTTCTCCAAAATACACTCGTATTTCAAAGCGATCAGTTAAGGGTGTGGTGTTGTCTGAAGTGGGAAGCATCACAATTACTTTGCAGTTCCCCGTTCTAATATTTGAAGAGGCGAGCTTACATGACCATGTTCTCTGCTAACTTGTCTTACCCTAATTACTTGGAATGTGTTTATTTTCAGCAAATTGGAAGGTGGCAAAATTTTAAGACAGTGGTGTTTCTACAACTTCTGCGTTCGTATTTTTCACACTCACCAGGATATAACATTTTGAAATATTTGAACTCATTAAAAAAAGGTCATTTAAAATATTGTAAGATAAACTATTTTAAAATTCTCTCTTACAGGACTTAGCAACAATGGTTGAGCAACTGGTGAGGTTCTTGGGAGTTTCTTATGACAAAGCACAGTTGGAATCCATGGTGGAACACTGCCATCAACTCATTGATCAGTGCTGTAATGCAGAAGCACTTCCTGTTGGCAGGGGTATGTTTAAACCCACAGTAAAACTCTTATTGTGGAAGTTGTAAGAAGCAACCGACAACTTAGTAACCTCCAGGATGTGTTAAGATGTTGGCAAAACATTGCTATGTAAATGGTGGGAGGAAACTGACGGTGCAGTTTGGGGGTTTGTTTGTTTTGAAATAGTTAGGTAGAAGTGACTGAAAAGGATGGAAACATCCAAGATCAACAGTGTATATTCAACACCATGCAAACCATTCTGTCAGAGAGTCTTTGGCTTACTTCAACAGATTGAGCTATTCATGCTGAGAAGACTGCACCGCTCCTTCTGACCTTTGGCATGTCAAAGCCTACACAATTTCATACAGTTTATCCTGGCCTAAGCCCTTGTGTTTAAGTATATCAGGTTTTCTAGAATAGCAGATAATTCTAATTTGAAGGCATCAAATGACAAGGAGCTGTAGTTTTCCTTATGAGCTTTTTCTTTTCATTGTCTACCTCAGCTGTTTAAAATGTGTTTAGCTTCTAGATGTTTATTCTGGTGAGGTCTTTCGCTAGGAACCTGAAGCGCCCTTTAAACTGCTGATACATCTGTCCTTTGAGAATGTCAAGAAATCAAGTCCTTTCTCAGTCTTCCTTCTGATAAGCATAAAAGAGCTCAGTAAGTCTCCCTCATATTATTTTCTGTAGGCTGCTTTACAGCACTTAATAGTTCTTTTTAAAAATGCGGGCCTAAGATCAAGATGGAGAGTTCCTATGTCAGCTTCACAAATGCCTTATCCAGATAAAAATCACTTTATCCACTGATTTAATCCAGTTTTAACTGGAACTTTCTTTCCCCATCTCCCTTGTTTGTCCATCCGTGGCCACATTAGCACTTTTTGCTACAGCATCATACATGAAGCATGAGTCGTTTATCATGACCACAAAGTCTTTTCAGAGGAACTAATTTGCAGGTTCTTGTCCCTTAGGGAGCGTGACCTGAATACTTTGTCCTTAGGTTTCTGTGTAGGAGCCCTTTGCATACTACCTCTCTCAGCCAACCTTCTTGTTATCTGCAGATTTTATCAGCTGTAATTTTTATAATTATTTTCAAATCTCTGATAAAAATACCAAATATCATCAGTGCTTCTTGACAAATAATTTTGAGTTAGCTAGTTGTTTATTCATTTATCATGCATTTTGTTGACATTATATAGTTCTATTAAAAAACACTAAAATCACATGCCTTACAAAAGTCTATTGTATCTTTGCATTCACCTTTAATCAGTCAAACTGTAATCTTACTAACACTCAGTCAGGTTTATTTGAGAGCTTGTTCACTTTCCCATGAAAGCAGGTTCACTGGTATTCTTGCGTCTTTCTTGGTAGTTTCTTATGCCAGTTTTCCATTACTCAGCTCAGACTATTGTCAGAGTAACTGATCCAGGATAACTTGTCCTGTTTGAATGTTGGCACAAACATTTCAGAATGTCATACTTGGGAAAAAAGCCATTGCTCACACCTCCTTGCTTTTATCTGTGACTTTGCACACCTGGTATGGAAAGGCTCTTAGTACGTTATGTAGGGCCTATACACTCCAGTTATTATAGTAGGACCTGGAAACCAGATTCCTATGGGCAGTTCTCTGTCATAACTGTGATATGGCACTTCTTTTTGCCCCAGTTCACTTATGTTATGGTAAATGATGACTTCTTGAAGTAAGTATCTCAAGTTTGATGGCTTGAGGTGAAATTCTGGTGAAGACAAAGGAGTGTGTAGTTTCACTGAAAGACCTAATATATTGCCTATAGTTTCTGGCAGAGTCTCCACTGAATGGTGTGTTTTCCTGCTCTTAGTTATCTTGCTTTCAACTCCCATCCTACCCTCCTCTTATTACTTCAAACTGAAAACTCAGCATGTAATACAGCTTGTATCTTGTGTGAAAACAACAGACCATCTCATTTGCAGTAGGATTTTACGGCACATTGCCTAACTGATTACCATTCCACTTCTCTGCTGTGAAGACAAGATCACAAAATAACGAGTCTGGTAAGACATCCTGAGGGCCTTGATTAAAGTGTTCTGTGTCAGTGCAAGATTTTACAAACAACAGAGCCGCATTCTCCTCCGTTGACTTGCATGAAGTAACACAAAACCCTAGGTTTGTTCCTAACCTCCACGCTCTGGAGATGTGTGGAGCGGCAGCACTGCTACATGCTATGCACAGCCCAAATCCCCCCTCCTTGTCCAGTGAAAGCCAGAAGGGCAGCTGTGAAAGAAAGGTGAGGTTGTAACACGAGAGAAAAGAGAACAGAGCTGCTGGTGAGACCTTCCACAGGCAGAAAGGTCAGCTACTGTCTCTGCTGGCCACTTCATCTCCATCCAGATACACAGGGTGATGCCCATTTTTGCTGCATGCACTGTTCTGTACGTGGTGTTAGTGTTCATTGTTCTGTAGTGGAGCCTGCAAACCCCCAGTCAAGGGGCAGAGCCTCTTGTTTATACCGTCTACAAATCTTTCAAAAAGAAGCCCTCCTTTTGTAATAGAGAAGGAAGGGAGCAACAGCTGTTAATGTAATATTTTGTCATTTGTTCACTGTGTGCTTTTTATTAAAAATATCCTTATTTTGAATTTCTTTTGTTCGCTGTCTCTGGCTTTTATAATATTTTGTTACTTCAGAATGCAGCTTCATTAACAGTGCTTTGTTCCTTCTCTGTTCGTTTTTGTGACAAAGAATGGTGGCAATAACATGACAGCTTATTGTAATTTGTTATAAATATTTTTAATTTGTCATTAGTTACATTTACTTTATTATTTTGCTTTATTTTAGTTCTTCATTTTTTTTCTTTTAGCACATTGATCTTTACTCTGAAGATAACCCTGAGCTGCTGTGAAAGCAGAACAATGATTAGATATGTTACTTATATTTGACTCTTATCACATCATAATTTACACAGTTGCATGATTCAAATCATAAACCAGGTGGGTGACTTTTTGACAAGCTATCAATTCATATGGTAAAAAAAAAAAGATGTCACAAATAATCCACTGCGTATATCCTTTATAAAACTTGTCATTTGCCCATACATGTTGTTAGCGAGATTCAGAAATAAAAGGCTTATCTTTCCCAAGCAGAGGAAGAAAATGTTTTATTATCGTTATTGAAAGGGAAATACAGGCTTTTATGTTTCATGCTGTACTTTACGCAATTGTTGCCAGAGCAAAATTGAAATCAGTATCAGATGTTTATGATTGCAAGCATTTTCTTAATGTTTTTTTTGATACAGGAGAAATTTGATGAAAACAACAAGTGATGCATTTTCAGTCAGTTTCAGGTTCCTTTGATCTTTGGATCCTGAAAACAAACCAGAACACTATCATACCTTCAGGAGTTATAGGAAAATCCTGATTTCATAGAACAGCCCTTGCCACACATACTACACCATCATGTTAATATGTAATTTGTAGATGTTTCAGACAGTTTTGTCTTTGGACTCAATTATAGAGTTGCTGCATAAAAGCAATGGTAATTAAATTAAATGGGTATTCTTCTTATGCATCAAATGCATAATTAAGCTCCCTGCATGTAGTTTTGTTCTCGCTGTTATGATTAAACTCTCTGGTAGCACAGTCCCAATTCTCCTTTCATTTATTCCAGTTGAACAAGCCTGGATTTTGTCTTTATTTATATCCGATATAAATGAGAAGAGAATTGGGCCTCTCAGTCTGGTTACTCCATGGGGCTTATGCACCAACAAGTAACCTGGCTGACTTTGAGTTAAATAAAATTTGTAGTGCAGTGAAACAGTGGTTAAGGGGGCCGCAGCCTTTGACTGGTGGGTTCAGCAGTGTCATCAGGTTATGTTACTAGTTGGGTTCAGTAGAGTAGAATACTCCATACAAGGAAAAAGTGTTCAATGTCCATATTTCATTCACCAAAAGCTTCTTATTCCTCATGTACAAAATTAAAATTTAAATGGCACAAACTGGGTGCATGGCACTTGTTCTTTTCTATAGATATTATCTAGACATTCATATTTAACAAATAATTCTCTCCATATTGAGAAATGTAAATTGGTATGTTGAACTTACCTTTTAACATAAAATAATAGAAATTAGTAATGATAATATTACATTTCAATAATCAGAATTCAATAATCAGTTTAATACTCTGCATTCCATATGCCTTTTGAATGGTTCTCTAACCAGTGTATGCTGAAGGCACAGTAATTTTGAAATGTATTGTTGTTAGCTGTTGGAATTATTAAACAGCCATAGTTTGCACTGAAACCAGAAATCCACTTTTAAATGAATACCCAAACCAAAATCTGTATTCATTTCTGATTCATTCATTTCTGATTAAGGCTAGAGCAAAATCTCACAAAGGAATCCTTCCTGTACAATACTCGCCTGGTGCAGATGACAAGGTGTATGGTACTTATTTTAAGGCTTTGCAAGGGTCGTAGCAGGGGAATTGGGTAAGACAATGAACAGCCTTAGGTCTCATTGAGCTTTCAATGAAAGCTAAGACTGATTAGCATCTCACAGATGATACTTGGTGCCCTGCACAATTAGACTTTAGTTATTTGGTGTCCTGTTATGTCCGCCCTCTGACTTGTGTTCCTTCTCTGTGTTTCAGGACGAGTTGGGCTATGGAAAGACATCTTCACTGTTTCAATGAATGAGAAATTTGATTTAGTTTATAAACAGAAGATGGGAAAATGTGACCTCACATTTGATTTTTATTTATAAAAAATGCATGCATATGATATCCAAATATAGCTAGAAGTGCTTTATGCATTCATTTATTACCTGCTGGACAAACTACTGTAGCTATTATGTGTAACAAGATTTAAGGAAAGAAAAACAATCTAAGTAAACCATATCAGATACAATTATCTTTGATCCTAAACAGCTGTTTATCTTCTAGTATTTTAATCCTTTGTCCACATGCAAGAACTTCCTAGACAATACTAGAATATTCAGCTGTTTTGGAATGTATTATATACGTATAAGGTATGTATCATATATGCAACTAGAATGTACACCTTTTCAGCCCCACATTGATTATTTAATGTGTTTTATAAAAGCTTTTCACTAGAACCTAAATAAAAGTCCATAAACCAAATAAAAAATTATTTCAGACGGAAACAAGTAACAGGCCAAAACTGTGTGCTAGAATGATCTCAGGGGTTAATTGTCACATTTATTTTTATAGCAGGTATATCAAGTATAAATAAGTCCCATTCCAAAATAGTAACTGATCAAAGTGGGGTTCACATTAGGTTCTGCACACCCTTATCTGTATACTTTGAGTAGGTTCTGTGCACTGGCATACTCTGCAAGACAGGCCTTGTAATGAAATATAGCTGTGATTGTCACTCTAATCCCAAAACCCACCCATGCTTTCATGGATGGCAGCACACAGCTGTGTTCCTGATGGATGAGATTCAGCTCCATGCTGAAGGTCAGCAAACAGAAGCTTCTTAAGCCCCCAACTCTAATTCAGACCCTCAAAATGGGGCTTAAAAGCAAGGCATCTGGTGCAGGGTCTTTTTTGAGGAATCAGAGTCTCTGACCCATATCACTTTCCTGTGTAGATGTGAATTTCACCCATTAGATACAGTAAGAGAAGAGAAGATGCTGGACGGGGCTCTGAGCAACCTGATGTAGTTGAAGATGTCCCTGCCCACGGCAGGGGCATTGGACTAGCTGACCTTTAAAGGTCCTTTCCAACCCAAATTATTTTATGATTCTGTCATTCTATATCCTCTAGTTCCACTAAAAGTTAAGGGCACTCAGCACTGTTTACGGTTTGTGCTACTGGACTCCACCAGATCTAAGTGGAAGATGAATACACATGCCAGTGTAAGCAGGCAGAGGAAACAGCAGCGCTGAAGGAAGAGAGTTTAAAAATATGCCACCAGGTGGGAGTATTGCACAAACATTCATGCAGGATACAGTTTCAGTAATTGTTAGCCATGACTGGTCTGGATTATAATAAGGATTCAAGTTTATTTCTGTATCTTTTTTTATTCTCTACAACAGGTACACAAACAGCCTGAAGCAGGCTACTATCACTATAAAACTCTCCAGAATTATTTTATTGTTCCGTTAGGTAATGACATCTATGCGTTTTAGGTTCTCAGCTGCAGGAGGCCCATTTTTGCTAGTCAAATATTCAGGCTCACCAAAAGCTGTGAGGAAGGACTAGCAGATTTTTAGTGTTTCAGTTCTGTTGAGAAACTAACTGTCAGTTCAGGAACTGGCAAGTGGTGTAGCATGATGTGGCTTGACAGCACTTTTTCTTGTATATTTGTGAGTGAAAATGCTTTCAGTGAAATTTTATTTCTATTTTTATATTTTTAGTACTGTATGAATATTAAGCACTACACATTATACTTCTGTGCTTGCTTGCTTATTGAATAAAAGACGTGTTCCATGCGTTGTGGTTTGCTCATTTTCTAGACCTCCTACTCAGGCCAGGTAGTCTTAGTACAAGCCAGAGAGCCTCTCCCCTACCCACACCTCCTAACCTAAGACAGAAGAACCACAGAAAAATGGCATCAACTCAAACCACCATCTGACCAAATGAGCTGTCTTCGACAGTGGCCCATAACAAATGCCTGTGCAAGAGTACAATAGAGAGCACAGGACTCTCTGAGCATCTTTGTGTTTAATAGCTCTCCACAGGGTTCTCTTCCCCTCATGCTGGTACTAACAGCATGCCATGGCAATGAGTTCTTCATCTAAATACACACTGTATGAAAAAGGACTCGTTTGCTTAGAGGCTGCCACCAGATAGTGTAATTTGGTGTTCCTTTGTTCTTGCATTGTGACAGATCAGATACACAGTCACTGTTCAATCCACACAAGATGTTACACAGTTTTATCTTGCACCTTTTGGGCAACTCTGTGCTGAGGAGTCCCACTAGCCTCTGTCATACAGGAGACCAAAACCCACAAACTACAACAAGCTGCAAAAAGACAGGAGTAGGAGAATTCCTTCTTGCTACAGAGGAAGACAAAATCTCCCCACAGTTCCTGCAGATTAGAGTCAGAAGAAAATTTCATTAGCACCAAAAATCTACTTAAGCCACTTAATCCCGAGGATGCATGAGCAATACATCCTTACCGGCTGCCTAAAAGGCTTCTCACATTTCTGAAGACACCAGGGAATCCTACTCCCGTTCCCAGGCACAGCCTGTCTCCTTTGCTACAGAAGATGACCGCCCCCCAGCCCCCAAAGCCAAAAATGTTCTCAGGGCACATTTTTGACAGCCAAGTGTATACACATGCCATTGCCAAACTGAGCCTGTGCAGACAGCCACCATATACCAGGCTGGAGGGGGAACAGCTAGTTTGGCCAAAAAACCACTTCCTTATCGTAAAGAGCAATAGCCTCTGTGACAATCTGTTGTGCACCTACCGCTATGCTGGTGCTCCTTGTTTTAGACAACAAAGGAGGAATCTGCTTTCTAGGACCAGAAAGACTATCCTCAGCCAGAGCTATTCTTTTCTACCCCTTGACTCCATTGCCTTCTGTGCTGTTAGGTGAAATTCATCCAAGAGTCGAAAGTCTGGTCAAAGCCCGTTCCCACATAAGCCATGCTGAAATTCTACCTTGGGATCTCTGGTCCTTGAAAACATTTCAGTCTTTCTGTTAAAATGCGTAGGTAGTAAGCTCCTTCCTATTTTGACAACTTGAACTTTCAGGACTCAGCCAAATGTCACCATGACTCTCTCTATCCAAACACAGACACCCCTTGGCCAAGTGCCTCAAATTGTCTCTGGAAAGAATGCCTCGTTGTTACAAATGCACTGCAAATGAAGAACAAAAATACCAGAAAACCAAGACAATTTTTTTTTTCTCCCCTCAGCATTCAAATTTGGTAACCTGCTTCTGCTGAGGTAACTGCCGCAAAATTAGCGCGCTAGGGAGATTTATCATAGTTATGCAGCTGGTAGCCCATTTACTGATACAAATCTGCAAGACATGGGGAGGATTTGGATGGCCTCGTTGCAATGGTATTTCAGATCACCAACAGGCAGCCCCGTTCCCTGTAAAGCACCGAGTACACGCAACATTAGTTCAAACCAGCCATCATTGGCCATATACCTTCATGGATATACCAAATGTACCACCCCACTGGATCAATCCATCACTAAGCAGGTGCACATCAAGAAGTACTTGAAGGGCCTCAGCCGTAAGGCTCCCAGAAAGCCCCAGGGCTGTGCTGAGCAGCGCTGTGGGTCCCCGCTCTCCACCCCTGCAGCTTCAGTCAGTGGGGTGCCTCAAACGCCAGCAGTGTTAAGTGGCTTGCCTCAGTAAGAGCCCTCCAAAGCGTTAACATGAAGGAACTGAGGGGAAACTAATCTAGATAAGAAATTTTTGCTTGGTTTTGTATATAAAAGGCTTAAGTATTCATTGCAGTGAAGTCGGGCAGTAAAGAGGAAAGACAAGAAAGCTAATGAGTAGCCATTAAAGATTCTCAGCACTTTTGTATAAGCATCACAACACAACATGGCACCAATAGCTCTGGCAATAATTATAAAGATTTATAGGCTTGAGTCACCATTATTATGAGCCATTCAGTCTTGCCTGGGCTATAAATAACGCCACTCAGTAGCTACCAGCAAAGGTTTAGAGGGAGGATTGAGGAACAGCATTTGCCTCTCCCGTCAAAAGAAAAAGGCTAAACAGACATTCAGCTGCATCAAATAATATCAACAAAAAAATCCCAAACCCAGTGACCACACTTACGGGAAGGACACAGTACAGAAATGATGATATCTAATCTCACTGCATCCTTCTCAGCTGCCTGTGTGCTCACTACATAATCCGTTTGATTTCTTTACCACAGGATCTGCAGATGGGTGTCCTCTAGTCTTTGAATTATAAAACATATGCAGATGAGTATTTTCTGCTACCTGTCATGGTGTGTATCACACAGATAGAACAGAAATAATTGCAACCAATAATCAGCTTCATTCTAGCAATGGAAAGGGAGTCTGCATTTAAAAATAAAACTTAGCCAGACTTTCGCATAATAAGGTTTAGACCTCAAGTGCCAAGTCATACTCCAGTAAAACCTGCTTTTTGTCTTCAGGGAGTGGCAAGGAAGTCAACAGCACTGATGCCACTCTGTCCTGGTCTATCTGCGTATAAATCACTTCTCTAAAAGATGGGAGAGCGATAGCAAATTCTGCAAGCAGACTGGAATAACACGTCTTTCGAGATCTCAGGCTTGAATCATGCATAAATGCATGTAACATCCAGTGTCCTTCTGAAAACATCTGAGCTGTGTGGTCTTTAAAAATGAATGCGAGAAAAGTTTACAAAAATGCAGGGGAATTTTCTGTACTTTAGGACCCCAAAGTGTGGGAATTACTATTAGCATAGGACTCCTTACCATAAACTGGTTTTAGAAACAGTGAAGCTGTTTACACCAATCGAATAGAGAAAAGGAGAAGCCTCTGTACTCCCTGCTAATGCAGGAACTTCACTACAAGAAGGACATGGAGGTGCTGGAGCATGTCCAGAGAAGGGCAACGAAGCTGGTGAAGGGCCTGGAGCACAAGCCTTATGAGGAGCGGCTGAGGGAACTGGGGTTGTTTAGTCTGGAGAAGAGGAGACTGAGGGGAGACCTCATCGCGCTCTACAACTGCCTGAAAGGAGGCTGTAGCGAGGTGGGTGTTGGTCTCTTCTGCCAAGTAACAAGCGATAGGACGAGAGGAAACGGCCTCAAGTTGCGCCAAGGGAGGTTTAGATTGGACATTAGGAGAAATTTCTTTACTGAAAGAGTGGTCAGGCCTTGGAACAGGCTGCCCAGGGAAGTGGTTGAGTCACCATCCCTGGAAGTATTTAAAAGACGTGTAGATGAGACGCTTAGGGACATGGTGTAGTGGGCATGGTGGTGTTGGGTTGACGGTTGGACTCGATGATCTTAGAGGTTTTTTCCAACCTTAATGATTCTATGATTCTATGATTCTATAAACGAGGTTCCTTTGGTAAGCTGTGCTGTGCCATTATCATTTTTCTGGATTTTGCCACCTCATCAATGATTAAAATTGTAAAGCCACGCAACAACTTTTGCTAGAGTTCTCACTGTGCACAGATGACAAGCCTGGCAATGCACGCTAGAGTAGTTTTAGAAGCTACCACCTCCAGCTGTCCATTCTGCCTCTCTGCCAGAGATGGCCACCATGGAGGAGAGACAGCAGAAGCAAATGTGTGCTGGCTCCTCAGCTGCTGTAATTTACAGGCTGATGTATTAACTTAAACAGATATGGATGGTGTTTCAGAGAATAGGCTGATTTGTGAACTGCAGCTGCAAGGAGCCAAAGCATGTCCTTGGGTGCTGCCCTGGCTTGGAGGTGATCTCCCAAGTCCTTGTCAGAGTTCTTCTGAAAGAGCTCTGCAATCGGCCGAATGCAGTCTCCACTTGGGAGCAGTCCGTTTCACATACAGACTGTGAAAGATGGTCTATAAAGATGGAATCTCCCCTTCAGCAAGAAGGGGAGACAGATCCACACTGCCTCAAATTAACTAAAATTAACTAAATTAACTAAACCCACTTTTGGAAGGAATATTGTTTTGTATTTGCTGTGTGACAGCATGCAAGATGCAGAAAGAATGGTAACGTAATGGCAGCTGACTGCTCAGACCGATTCCAATCACAACCACTGATGTGTGGTATGAGTGATATTCAAAGTAACTGCCACCCAGACGTTAAATCCACTGTCACCATCTCTGTCACACACACAGCCTTTGCCAGCACTGAACATAAGATGACAATTTAATCCTCACACGCAGATAACAGTAACACAGCTGGTGTAACAGTGTGCTAAGACTTCAGCCCTCGCAGGCCTTACATCTGCTTTCTTACAGCTTTGGAAAAGAGTCACCCATAAAACATGCAAGAGCTCTGAGAACTCAGCACGAGTGAACCAATTAGAACAAAACAAGAATCAAGGAAAATGTTTAGATTTCAAGCTCCACTGGGGAGACGGTATTTTATTTTTGCCCATACATCACATAATCAAAATGGCTGGGGCTTAATAAATATATAAAAATTTACCAGAAGAAGCAAAGGTGATGATGAATATTCTCTACTCAAAGCTTGCACCACTCCAGATTTTAACTTTTCCCAGGTTATTCATGTACCACTCTTGTTTGCTTATGCACCTTAATTGTTTCTGGTGCTGCACAAGGCAGTTCTAACCCTACAGAAACAGATAATCCTGGAAACGCTGCACGAGACTTTCAGTTCCTGGGATTGCCACCCCTCCATAGCTGTAGGATTTAAACCCAGACAGGAAGATCCACAGTGGGTTTCCAGTTCCGTTCTTTAACCACCCGGCTTCAGCCACACACGGTTAGGGGCCGGTCTCTCTTAAGAGCCATATCCTTTTGGACATGTTCATTGTTCCCTCAGTAAATCCCAGTGAGATTAGATACTAAAACTAGTTCTGACTTTGTTTTTATTATTAAAGATTTATGTAAGCCTGTGTATTCTGAACAGGATGAAAAAGGAATATAAGCAAAAATATTATATGGGCCAATTCAAGCTGTAAACATTTAGTTTTTAACCACGCAAGTATGGATCATTTCGTCACTTTTTTACTCAGTAAACTGGAGCAATTTACATGAAGTCTTTGAAATTAAGAAATCATTTCAAAACTATTCGTTTTCTAGCAATAACTATGATGCCATGTACAGCCATTACATTCCTGCAATCTTACATACTTCTGCTCAAGTTACTGTCTCTAAAGGAGTACTACCCCTGAATTCAAAGGGACCACATGAAAGTTAAGTTACATGCACAAATATTTGTGGGAATTAAAGCTTTAACATGCCCTGCAGGGCATTAGTCTACATCCAGAACTACTAAAATACTGAACTTGTTCATGGACTTTCGAAAACAGAAAGCATTATCAGTTAATTGCTGATGCGTGGCCAGCGTGTCTGGACTCTGCAAGAGACTGTATTTTTTCCAGACAATGGCTACAATATAGTTTTCAACAAATCTCATTCAATTTATTAAAAAAAAAAACACACCAAAGCTTAGGGAAGGCCACAGAATAAGGCCTCTTTTCTCGTGTCAGACTGCAGTAATTTATGCAGTCCTTTTGGAATTAACAAAAAGGGCTTAAATCAAGACGGTAACACCCCACCAATACTTTACATGGGTCACCACACCATGAAGAAGTATGTATGTATTTTATACTGACTCAAACCTTAAAGAGCCCAATTTCTCATTGAAATGCTCAATGAAATCTTAAACCAAAGGCACTCACACACCAACTGGGGCGAGCAGGATCGAACACCCCCTCGAACACCCCCTTGCCTGCTCCTCAGTTCTGGGCCCGGCCAGCGGGCACACCACGGCCACCACAGCCGCGCCTGGGCGTGATCCCCGGTTCCCTACGTGAGGTTCTCCGGGGCGTTTCCAGGCCCAGGCCCTGGGCCCAGACTCCTCCCGAGGGCTGCGGTGAGACCCGGACCGTTACTGGTCCGCCGCCCGGCTGCCGGGGGTAGTTGTAACGGCTGCTGGGGCTCCGGGGGATGCCACAACAACACGGCTCGGCGGCTCCCGTTACCCGCTTACAGCCCGCGCCTGGCCCGCCTCCAACCGGCAGTGCCGGCCCGGCCCGGCCCGGTCCCCTCAGGAGAAGGCCTGGGCAGGGCATGGGGCGAGCCTCACCACGGCCCCGGCCCCGCACCCAATAGGCACCTGCCTTACTGTTGCCATGCGAACGGCGGCACCGCTACCCAATCAAGCGCGAAGACCGTTGTTACTACGGCAACAGCGTCCCGGCAACAGTGAGACCTCGAAGTGGCGCGGAGCGGTGCCGGTACCGGCGGGCCCCGCGCCCCCGTCCCGGGCCGCAGGTAACTACCCGGGGCTGGGAACCCGGAGCCTACCGCGGCTCAGTGACCGGGAGCAACAGGGTCCGGCCGGGGCGCGACGGCTGCGTTGCACGGCCGCAACGCCGAGCGGGGCCTGGCACGGCGGTAGGAAGGCCCCGTGTCGGGGCTCTGTTCGTGAGGGCGGCCGGTCCCCGGTGGGGCACCTGCCTCCCTACGTGAGGGAGGGCTTTAATCACTTTAATTAATCACTTTAATTTTCTGTCGTCTAATGATAAGTGCAGCCTGAACCAAGGCAGAAGCGCTGTGTGGTTTGTTTGCGCCAGAGTGCTCTGGAGGTTGGGGTCAGGGACTCTGCTGGCGCAGGGGCTTGTTGCAAGGTCTGAGCTCTGTCAGGGTGAGGGCTGCAGGTTTGGACTGAAGAAAAGACGGTGGGTCTGTTGAAATCCTCCGCTGTTATGTTCAAGGGGAGTAAAGAAAGAAAAGAAATTATCTTAGGAGGGAGGCCATCCCTAACTGCCCCTGATGAAGAAGAATCTGGTTTACATGTGGCTTATTCCACAGGTCTGTTTGCCAGTTCTTTCAGCTTTTCTCTGAAGTACCTGAAACAGAGAGGCTTTATAGTTCAGGACCTTTATGGGCCAGTAGTCTATCACCGTAGCCCAATTGAGAGCATGTCCTGACAATCAGAATGACCTGCTCCACACTGAGGAAGTACAGGGCAGTATAGGAGGCAGCCTGTGTGCTATTGAACTTCCTTACTTGATGAGTTGCAGGTTGGTTTTAACTTTGGGGGAATTTCTGCCTTTGGGACACAAAATTACACAGTCCCTGAGCTCATAATATATAAAATTCTCTTTGCAAAATAAAATGCACATCCTGTAGGTTATCTCAGACTTTTGCATTACTCATCAGAATCGAATCTTGGAGTGGAAATTTCTATATTTGCTGAAAAGCCATCATCTGCTGTAGCAAGAAGGTTATCACCACAGATTAGAGTGGTGCCAGGTCCCTGCCTGATCAGTTGGAGGTAGGTTTCCAGCTGTACCACCTTGTTTGATAAACAGAGGAACAAGTGAACATGCTCAGCCACTTGAATAACATTGGACCTTTTAAGGGGCAGGGCCCTTGGAAGTGGTTTGTCCGTGTGAAAGACGAATCCAGAAAGACGAATCCAGAAAGCTCTGTCTTAGTGTGCCACACAGGGACAGCTTACATGCAGGAGAGGATATGGTATCTAAGTGATTGTTTGTTCTTCCTAGAGAGAGCTTTCATGTTTATTTGCTTCTGGTTTGCATTTCCCATAAAGCAAGTGCTACTACTGTTTTCCCTGGATTGTATGAAGTGAGGAGAAAACTTCTTTGGTCACCCTCTGAGTACAGCAAAATCTGGCTCTAAGTAGTTGATATTTCTAGAATCAGCCTTTCCCCCTTAAGCCATGGAAAGAGAATAGGGAGCAGAGTTTCCCCTGGGGCCCCTGGAGGAGACCAGGTGAAGCAGGTATTCCCCTGTAGTGCGTGGAGCAGACCACAGTGGGGCAGATATCCATGCTGGAGCCCACAGAGGATCCCGCATCAGACCAGGTGGGCATGTTCTGAAGGAAGCTGCAGCCTGTGGAGAGCTCATGCTGGAGCAGTTCATGAAGGACTCCGACTGTGGGAAGGACCCACACTGAAACTGGGGAAAAGCGTGAGGAGGAAGGAGTGGCAGAGAGGAACTGTTACAGACTGACTGCAACCCCTGTTCCCCATCCCCCTGCAATGCTTGGGGGGAGGAGGTAGAAGAGTTGGGAATGAAGGAGTGAAGTTGAGCCTGGGAAGAAGGGGAGGGTGGGAGGAAGGTGTTTTAGGTTCTTTGTCTTTGTTTCTCACCATCCTATTCTATTTTTAATTGGCAATAAATTAAATTAATTTTCCCCAGATTGAGTTTGTTTTGCCTGTGATGGTAACTGATGAGTGATTTCCCTGTCTTTATCTCAACCCACGAGCTTTTCCATCTTATTTTCTCCTCCTGTCCTGTTGAGGAGAGGGATTGAGAGGGCGGCTGTGTGGGCATATGGCAGCCAGCCCAGGTCAACCCACCACACCGTGGAAGCCTCTGATAGACCATTTCAGATCATGCAGGAGCTTATAGTCTGATGTAGCTCTGCTGCCAGTTGTTTGCTATGACCCCACCATGAGAACAACAAATTGTGTTAAAGCTACAAACCGTTCACTCTCGATCTGTATGGGGGATTCCATAGCCTTAATTGTTCTCTGACAATTGCAGAGACTGACACTCTTTCAAGGGGAATAAAAAGAAATAAAGGACAAGGTTACAGCAATCCTTTTACTTAAGCTACATAAAATAAAATGTGTTAGGCTTTAAAAAAAAAAGAGCTAAGACAAAACAAAGGTGAGACTTTCTATCTGTGTTGCCAAGCACAATACAAAATAGTGAAGCTTTCAGAAACAAATAGAAAAAGCATTCTATTCCAAAGCTTCATTTATCCTTCCAAGAAAAGAAAAGGACATGGTCCCATGGTTCTGACTGAAACACTGTAACAGATCCTCATTATTCTGTTAGTTAGAAACTGCCGTCTACATTTCTATCTAAACTGGCCAGAAATATGTTTATACCATTTGCAAGATCCATCCATCTTGTAACTACAGTGAAACATGCCTCAGATGCAGGAACTTGGTATGTAGACATTTGGGAAACTCCTATCAATTAAATTATTGAAATGAGAAGAAATGAGGGCCAAATCCCTTAGTGGCTATAAATGCTGTAATTCTTCTGAAGATAGGAAAGCAAGCACAGCTATTCTGACTTATGGTAACTGAGGATCTTGCCCTCATACTAGTAGGAGTGTACTTAAAAATATAAGCAACGGATCTGATTTATGACCTTCTATGCACCAGTGTGAATTCCAAGTAACATATAAATCAGGAGCTATTCAGTGCAGGTAAGTTATCCTTGATTCATGCACTGACATTTTGCAGGTGTAAAGGCAGTGTAAGTGAGAAAAGAATATAGACTCAGTGTCTGATGAAACTTTAAATTTGATTGCTCTGTATCAGTAATTTTTGACTTTCAGCACATGGACTTCTTATGGACCATGGACTATTTCTGACAGGTCTGTGAAAGATAGCTAAGAAAGGCAAGCTGACTGTTAGTAGAGCAGACGGATATATACTTCTGCCAGAAAATGTCTAGGAGTCTAGAAAAATACCAGTTGCGTTTGGTTTTTACAAGAATATTTTTCCTGGTTTTGGCTGTTATAGAGTTAATTTTCTTCCTAGTAGCTGGTATAGTGCTGTGGTTTGGATTTAGGATGAGAATAATGCTGATAACACACCGATGTTGTAGTTGTTGCTAAGTAGTGCTTATGCTAGTCAAGGACTTTTTGGCTTCCCGTGCTCTGCCAGGTGCACAAGAAGCTGGGAGGGAGCACAGCCAGGACAGCTGACCCAAACTGGCCAAAAGGGTATTCCATACCATATGACATCATGCTCAGTATATAAACTGGGGGGAGTTGGCGGGGGGGCAGCAATCGCTGTGCAGGGACTGGGTAAACATCAGGTGGCGCGTGGTGAGCAATTGCATTGTGCATCACTTGCTTGTATATTCTATTATTGTTGTTGTTGTTATTATTATTATTATTACTACTACTACTACTACTACTACTACTACTACTACTATTATTTAACTTTATTTTATTTCAATTATTAAACTGTCTTTATCTCAATCCACAAGTTTTCTCACTTTTACCCTTCCGATTCTCTCCCCCATCCCACTGGAGGAGGGGGAGTGAGTGAGCGGCTGCGTGTTGTTTAGTTGCTGGTTAGGGTTAAACCACAACAGTACTTTTTGGAGCCCAGTGTGGGCTTGAAGGGTTCCAGATAATAACAGATTAACCAGAGCATATTAAGGAATTTATATCTGTTAACAGTTGCCGGTCACAATATTGATTTATCTGTTCTCGGTATTAGTTTATCTGATCTGCACCTTGCTCTTGTTTTTGCTATACCCGTTAAAGATTGGTGTTGGGTTTTGCAGTCTGCTGTGCTCTGCAGTGATTAGTGATGTTTTGCCTGGGAGATTTGTTATTAAAACACTGGCCTTGAGCATTATCTGGTATTTGGGTTTTGTACCGAAGCCGTTACTGTACTTCGGATACCACCTCATGGAGACAATTAGCAATTATACCTCTTCCTCTGAGAGGTTTTTTATGGAGGAAATAGAGAATGGCACCCTCACTGCCTTCCTCTATGATGTCGTCTCCTTCGTTAAAATAACTTGTCAGTATCTTGAACATCCCTGGGTATTTAAGATACTTCTGTTGGTATTTCTTGGGAATATTGTTTCGGTTTTGTTCAAGGTTAATAAGCCATTTAAGAATATCATTCAGAGATCTGCCCCAAGGCTGGATAGTTATGAGTGGCAGGGTGTGTGGGATAGCATGGGCAAGTACCTAGGACGGTGGGCACCTCCAGTGTTTTGGAACTTCACCCCTGAACAAGTGCAGAATACTAAAAAATTAGTAGAATATTTGGGAAAATGTATGCTGTCACCCTGGCAATTCTAGGGAGACACAAATCACTGCAATGTGCTGGGGCCTGGCCCATGCCTACCGAGCCCTGTTCAACACTATTCAGAACCCTCAAGGGGAAGAGAAGGTCTCTGGATCTGACGACAAAATGACAGGCACTGTGGTTACTCTAACCCCCGCAACAGGCACTGCTGCTACTCCAACCCCTGCGACTGCGGCTATTCCCCGCAACAGAGAACCAACCCATGCCGGTATCAGTTGCCCTTATACACAAGAAGAAATACACAAGAAAATCAGCTCGTTTAGCAAGGGATGAAGATGAACCATCACGAGAGGGCCATTACGAGAACAGGAGGAGGAAGAGGCAGAACCCATAAATGAGATGGAAACCACCCGATCCCTATCCCTGAGTGAGCTGCGAGATATGCAAAAAGATTTCAGTCGCTGTCCAGGTGAGCACATTGTTACCCGGCTGCTCCGATGCTGGGATAACGGGGCCAGTAGCCTGGAATTAGGGAGTAGGGCAGCCAAGCAGCTGGGATCCCTTTCTAGGGAAGGGGGCATTGACGAAGCAATGGAAAAGGGGCACAACCCCTCAGCCTCTGGAGGCAACTCCTGTCAGGCGTGAAGGAAAGGTATCCCTTCAAGGAAGACGTGATATGTCACCCAGGCAAGTGGACCACCATGGAGAGAGGTATCCAGTACCTGAGGGAATTAGCCATGCTGGAGATGATTTATAATGACCTGGACAACGAGCAGTTATCCAAAGATCCAGATGAAGTCAAGGCGCACATGACCCACGTGGCGGAAGTTTGTATGGAGCGCACCAGCATCTCATGCCAACTCATTGGCAGTAATGACCTGGAAAGACGGAGAGGGACAAACGGTGGATGAATTGGCTGGCCAACTCTGGCAATATGAAGAAAGTCTTTCTTCCTCCCTATGGGCCTGCGTCTTGGCTGTGGAAGAACTGTCTGAAAAACTGTCCCGGGAGGTCCAGCAACTGAAAGGGGATATGTCCTACTCCCCACCTGTACAGACCAGTATCGCAGCCATTAGGAGTAAGCGTCCCTCTGCTCAAGAGAGAAACCTATAGTGGGTACGCACCCCAGGCCACCCTCTGGTTTTACCTGCGAGACCATGGAGAGGGCATGAGGAAGTGGGATGGAAAATCTACCTTGACCCTAGAGGCATGGGTACATGAGTTGCAAGGAAAAACAATCGCACAAGGGGGTTCTTCCAGGAAAACTGCTGCTCTAGTTTCCAGTGAACAGTTCCCCAGACAGAGTAGAAGGGCTGATTTTACTTCCAATCTTAATAAAGGGACTTTTGATTTACATTTGCAAGAAGTGAGTAACAAATATTATGACTGGGACTAGAGGGGCCCTGCCTCCAGCCAGGTGGAGGAAAGGGACAACTGGGTTTACTGGACTGTGTGGATTTGATGGCCTGGCACATCAGACCCACAGGAGTATAAGGCTCTCGTAGACACCGGTGCGCAGTGTACCCTGATGCCATCAAGCTACAAAGGGGCAGAACCCATTTGTATTTCTGGAGTGACAGGGGGATCCCAAGAGTTAACTGTATCAGAGGCCTAAGTGAGCGTAACCGGGAATGAGTGGCACAAGCACCCCATTGTGACTGGCCCAGAGGCTCCGTGCATCCTTGGCATAGGCTGCCTCAGGAGAGGGTATTTTAAGGACCCAAAAGGGTACCGGTGGGCTTTTGGTATAGTTGCTCTGGAGACGGAGGAAATTAAACAGCTGTCCACCTTGCCTGGTCTCTCAAAGGATCCTTCTGTTGTGGGGTTGCTGAGGGTCAAAGAACAACAGGTGCCGATCGCTACCACAACGGTGCACCAGCGGCAATATCGCACCAACCGAGACTCCCTGATTCCCATCCATGAGCTGATTCGTCGACTGGAGAGCCAAGGAGTGATCAGCAAGACTCGCTCACCCTTTAACAGTCCCATATGGCCAGTGTGAAAGTCCAATGGAGAGTGGAGACTAACAGTAGACTGTCGTGGCCTGAATGAAGTCACGCCGCCACTGAGTGCTGCCGTGCCGGACATGCTACAACTCCAATACGAACTGGAGTCAAAGACAGCCAAGTGGTACGCCACAACTGATATTGCTAACACTTTCTTCTCAATCCCTTTGGTGGCAGAGTGCAGGCCACAGTTTGCTTTCACTTGGAGGGGCATCCAGTACACCTGGAATCAACCGCCCCAGGGGTGGGAACACAGCCCTACCATTTGCCATGGACTGATCCACACTGCACTGGAACAGGGTGAGGCTCCCGAACACCTGTAATACATTGATGACATCATCGTGTGGGGCAACACAGCACAAGAAGTTTTCAAGAAAGGGGAGAGAATAGTCCAAATCCTTCTGAAGGCTGGTTTTGCCATAAACCAAAGTAACATCAAGGGACCTGCACAGGAGATCCAGTTTTTAGGAATAAAATGGCAAGATGGTCGTCGTCAGATCACAGTAGATGTGATCAACAAAATAACAGCCAGGTCTCCACCAAATAGCAAAAAGCTACTCTTTTCTTAGCTTTCTTAGACTTTGTGGGGTTTGGAGAATGCATGTTCCAAATTACAGTCGGATCGTAAGCCCTCTCTATCAAGTGACCAGGAAGAACTATTTCCAAAGAGGCCCTGAGCAACAACAAGCCTTTGAACAAGTTAGACAGGAAATAGTCCATGCAGTAGCCCTTGGGCCAGTCCGGGCAGGACAAGATGTAAAGAATGTGCTCTACACCACAGCCGGGGAGAACGGCCCTACCTGGGACCTCTGGCAGAAGGCACCAGGGGAGACTCGAGGTTGACCCTAGGGTTTTGGAACCTCTGTGATTACAGAGGATCGGAGGCTCGCTATACTCCAACTGAGAAAGAGATATTGGCAGCACGTGAAGGGATTTGAGCTGCTTCGGAAGTGGTTGGTGCTGAAGCACAGCTCCTCCTGGCACCCCGACTGCCGGTGCTGGGCTGGATGTTCAAAGGGAGGGTCCCCTCTACACATCATGCAACTGATGCTAAGTTGTATGTAAGTGGGTAGCACCGATCACACAATGGGCTCGAATTGGAAACCCCAGTCGCTCAGGAATCTTGGAATTGATCATGGACTGGCCAGAAGGCAAAGTTTTTGGAATATCCCCGGAGGAGGAGGTGACGCGTGCTGAAGAGGCTCCACCGTATAACAAACTACCAGAAAATGAGAAGCAATATGCCCTGTTCGCTGATGGGTCCTGTCGTCTTGTGGGAAAGCATCGGAGGTGGAAGGCTGCTGGATGGAGTCCTATACGACAAGTTGCAGAAACTGCTGAAGGAGAAGGTGAATTGAGCCAGTTTGCCGAGGTGAAAGCCATCCAGCTGGCCTTGGATATTGCTGAATGAGAAAAATGGCCAGTACTTTATATTTATACTGACTCATGGATGGTGGCAAATGCCTTGTGGGGGTCATTGCAGCAACTGAAGCAGAACAACTGGCAGCGCAGAGGTAAACCCATCTCGGCTGCCGCATTGTGGCAAGATATTGCTGCCCAGGTAGAGAACCTGGTTGTGAAAGTACATCACGTAGATGCTCATGTACCCAAGAGTTGGGCCACTGAAGAACATCAAAACAACCAGCAGGTGGACCAGGCTGCTAAGATTGAAGTGGCTCAGGTGGATCTGGACTGGCAACATAAGGGTGAATTATTTATAGCTTGGTGGGCCCATGATGCACCTCAGGCCATCAAGGAAGGGATGCAACATATAGATGGGCTCATGATCAAGGGGTGGACTTGACCATGGACGCTATTGCACAGGTTATCCATGAATGTGAAATATGCGCTGCAATCAAGCAAGCTAAGTGGGTAAAGCCTCTCTGGTATGGAGGCTGATGGCCGAAATATAAATATGGGGAGTCCTGGCAGATTGATTACATTACACTCCCACAAACCCAACAAGGCAAGTGCCATGTGCTCACCATGGTGGAAGCCACCACCAGATGGCTAGAAACATATGCCGTGCCCCATGCCACTGCCTGGAACACTCTCCTGAGCCTTGAACAGCAAGTCCTATGGCGACATGGCACCCCAGAAAGAGTTGAGTCAGACAAAGGGACTCATTTCCGAAACACCCTCATAGACACCTGGGCCACAGAACATGGCGTTGAGTGGGTATATCACATCCCCTACCATGCACCAGCCTCTGGGAAAATCGAACGATACAATGGACTGTGAAAGACAACACTGAGAGCAATGGGTGGTGGGATATTCAAGCATTGGGATGCACATTTAGCAAAAGCCACCTGGTTAGTCAACACTAGGGGATCTGCCAATTGAGCTGGCCCTGCCAATCAAAACTTTTACTTACTGTAGAAGGGGATAAAGGCTCTGTAGTGCACATAAAAAATACGCTGGGGAAGACAGTCTGGGTTACTTCTGCCTCAGAAAAAAGGCAAACCCATTTGTGGGATTGCTTTTGCTCAAGGTCCTGGTGCACTTGATGGGTAATGCAAAAGGATGGGGACGTCTGATGTGTACTTCAAGGGGATTTGATTTTGAGTGAAAATAGCCAATGAACTGAATTGTATGATGTTAATTGCTATATAATACTGTATGTCATCACTTCTATGGTTGCTTTATGCCATATCAACGGTATTGCAGTAAAAATAATCCAGATTAATGACAAATGAACTTTGATGAAACCAAGCAAAGCACAGCAGTGATGGAACCAGAAGTGGCTTCAGCATGCAACAATCCAACACCACACACCATCTCTCCTGTCCTGAAAGACTGTTATGAAGGATGGAGCCCAAAGTCATGGAGTAAATGAACTCAATGGACATTTTAGAGGGATGGCCCACGGACTAAGGGAATGATATCTCTGTGTGCGTATATATCAAAAGACAGGAAAAGTGGTGGTGATTAACTGGAATGTTTTGGAAAATGTGAGACCTGGGCATGACGTAGGTGGTATAGAAAAAGGCACGGATACTGTCCTGATATTCGGCTGGGATAATTTTCTTCCTAGTAACTGGTATAGTGCTGTGATTTGGACTTAGGATGAGAATAATGTTGATAACACACTGATGGTTTAGTTGTTGCTAAGTAGTGCTTATGCTAGTCAAGGACTTTTCAGCTTCTCATGTGCTGCCAGCGAGAAGCTGGGAGGGGTCACAGCCAGGACAGCTGACCTAAACTGGCCAAAAGGGTATTCCATACCATATGACATCATGCTCAGTATATAAACTGGGGGAAGTTGGCTGGGGAGCAGTGATCGCCTCTCGGGGACTGGCTAACCATCGTGCATCACTTGCTTGTATATTCTATTATTATTATTATTGCTACTACTACTACTATTTTACTTTATTTTATTTCAATTATTAAACTGTCTTTATCTCAATCCACAAGTTTTCTCACTTTTACTCTTCCAATTCTCTCCCCCATCCCACCAGAGGAGGGAGAGTGAGTGAGCGGCTGCGTGGTTTTTAGTTGCTGGCTAGGGTTAAACCACAGCAGTAGTTTAGGGCTCCATCCTGATTTTCTGAAGTCAAAGAAAGCTTTACTAATGACTTCAGCAGCAGCAGGATATGCTTCTACCTACCATATTTTTGTTGTAGCCTAGTTACTGAGCCACATAACTGTTGCTGCCTTAGCTGTTTAAATGGTCCTTTTGCTAACAAATTGATTTAAATATGTCTGCTGAACCTGTAAAAAGGGCAGAGCCGTGTTGAAGACTCCATGAATTTCCCTCTGACTTGGGCATGATACAAATAGCTGGCACAGCCTCTTTAGTATCAAACCCCCGATATCTGAGATAGAGCTTGGTTGTGCCTGAGGAGGCAACGGCAGAATTGGCTTGCGTTTGTTTGTTTCAGATACACTTATTGTCAGCCCGTATTTATGATGGGGTAGATCTTGCAGCCAGAACCCGTTCAATTGAGCTCTTGGCCTTTGAGAAATGGACCCTCCCTGTTTACAGTTTCTAGGGAGACAAACTTGCACGGCTATCAGCCGTATATCAGCCAAGTGACTGTAGTAATGATGACACTTAGCCATGTATCAGATGAAGAAGAAAAGGTTGTTTTCCACCTGAATGGTGGAGAAAGAATGCTTGGAGGCTAATTTTTTTTAATGGATGGCTACAGAGCTAGGACATCTGCCAGGGGTTACTGCTGTAGATGGGCTTGCTAGTAAATTAAGTGTGCCTGTGACTGTTTCTTGGCACTGAGGCGAACTGGCATGGAATAGCCCATGTTCAGACTCTTAAATGCTTCTCGCCCTTTGAAACAGGGTGGCTGCATGCAAAGTGCCCTTTGGGAATAGTTCCTGACCAAGCTACCTCCCAAAGTGTACCCAAGAAGCTGTTTGACCCAGTCAGAGATTATTCTAACAGTTTGAGTGTACAGAGGATGAAGATGCAATGCCCACCAACAGTACCCAGCAACTGCTTAATTTGCTGCTTGTTAAGCAGTGGGGATGGTCTACTCAGATCTACTTAATTTCTGTTTGATAACATGAAGATAAGATTGCTTAAGGTGTTGTTTTCCTCCCCTCCCCTCCCCTCCTCTCCCCTCCCCTCCCCATCCCATTTGAACTGTGGTGGTTTTGTTTGTTTATTCATTTTGGATGGGTTTTTTTCAGGGGGGAGTCAGGGTAGAAGGGCTTTTCTATCTGTGTAAAATGCTGCACAGTGCTGCGTTTTTGCTAGAGGACTGGTAAGTCTTGCTCTTGTCCCACTGTTTTTCGCTTGGCTGTGCAATGTCTGCTTTATTTTTACTTTTCATCTCCCTTTACAGAGAATTGACTGAGTCTTCTTATATGGCTTTTGTCATTTGTACATAGCATGCCGGATTTTCAGAAGGCTACAGAACTCATAGAATTCCCTGTGCTAACATTTGCTTTCTATATCATGGTAACTGAATGGCAGGAGCAAGGTGCAATTGATTGGCACATATCAGAGAGACAAGGAAATATATTATACTCTTTGACTGCCACTCAGTCTGGGGAGAAACCAAATTTCTGATTTTGAATACATCTGTAATAGAAGAAACACGGCCTTTTCAAATGTTTCCTTTGAAGTGTCTGATTGGGTTAACTACATAAGTATCAATAGAATTACCCTGTGATCCAGTGCATAAGACTGCCAATATTTGAAAGTATTTTTGTGACTCATGACTGTAAAATGGCATGGAGAAGACTGGGTGATAGCACCATCACCTGGATCACCCTTATTTTATTAGCACTCAAAACATGTTCCACATAGGCAAAGACAAATGCCTCATCATGCCTGAATAAGCCCCAGAGCGGCACCTCCCAAAGTTTTGGGCAGTAGAGCGTCGTTGGCGCTCGGCATTCCTACTGGGAGCTTGCATAATGGTGTTTGCAATCGCAGGCGCTGTTCAAGCTGTATGGTTGCACAGAGCAGATGCAGACCGTTTAACGTTGCCTAGCGGGTCACCAGTGAGCCACACTTACGAAACTCTTGCATATGCCATGCAATACTATTGCTGTCTGATTGTTATTTTCCCAGTTAGCTCTTCTGTTTATACTTACAGTATAGTTTGCCTCAGATTTCCTGGTGTGGAAAATTAATAATAGCAATTCATAAAACAGAGTAATTAGTGTAATGAGCTGGTGTCTGGTACATGCATTTTTCTCCTGCAAAAGCCTAAAATAAACATCTAAGCAACTGTACTGCTTAATAAAATAGCAGGCTTTCTTAACTAAAAGGTTGTGTTTTTAAAGATTTTCAGAGTACTGTAATGTGCATAGCCTTCAAGACAATGGCCAAAAGCATTTCTAGAGATAATTCTGTGTTATTTGGTAAAGGAATTAGTCTACCACTCTAGTCTTCTACTAGAGTGCTGACATAGGAGATAGTATCCAGCACAACCACAGAAATTGTGAACTCTCCTCGGGTCACTGCTAGTCAGCAAGAACTATCTCAGTCAATATTTTTATCGGCAAACTAGATCTCATGTCAAGAAATCAGTTTTTGTCTCTCTTGTTGCTGTTGCCAGCCACACTGCTTTTTTTCGTGTCCTATATTCTGGTGTGTTCTCATAGTCCTGTTTTAAACCCAGGGGAGACCATGGCCAGAGTGACAACTGCAGAAGACCTCAGTGCCTTGCACCCCTCCTCTCAAGGCATCACATTTACCCCACGACCTCGTTCCGCATAACACAGAGTATCATTGTGTGGCAGCAGGTGGCGCTCAATTAAATCAGCTGTAGGTTTGTACTAAAGTCTAACTGTTCACAGTCTTGGGACGTTAAATCAAAGTCCTTCTGTTGCTCAGAGGGCAAGCACTGTGTAACTTGCAGGTGGCATCATCCTCTCAGTCCTTTCTGTCCTATTGTTTGCTTGGGGTTCAGTGGTGCCTTTCAATGTAGCAAGTTGCAGCGGCCAAGGAGCCCTTGTGCTGTTTAGGGTTTGGGGCACATTTCCCTCACTACTTTGAGAGAAGTTGTCTGTCACACATACACCATGTTTGCTGGATCCTGTGGACATGAACAAAATCAATGTAGTTCTACTGATGGAGACAAGGTGGAAGACGGAGCCATGGTCCTTCTCACCCAACTCTTGTTCCTCCTGCTTGTATGTGAGGAAACAGGGTCTTTATTTACTTCCTTTCTCTGAAGTCCATTGGAACTTGAGAGAGATGCCTTCTTTGGACCACTGTCTCACTGCTGTTCTAAAGTCACTACAAGGTCACTGTTTCCAATTCTAACACACTACCAGATTTGGTATACATCTTATCCTTTGGGAACTCATTTGAAATGACTATACACTTACCACAGAAAGCTCATTTTCTGGAGCAGTAAGATTTATAGTTTGTTCCAATCAAGTACGAATTTGCTGTTAATCCCAATGTGGACATTCCTCTTGCAAGTAATTTTTAATTATTATCATGAGAGGTTTCCTCCATCATGGTTCGTGTCACTTTTCCTCCTCTCCTTCCCATGTAGTTTTAGACTTAGGGTCAGATTCATTGTAGGAGTAAGCTGTGACAGCTCTATTGATTTCACCAAAGCTGTATCCAGCTGTGAATTTGAATGCTTTCTTTTGTCGGAATGGCTTGAAGTTGAAATGAAATGTGCAAGGCATCCATGATTCTATACTTTCAATGTAAGGAAGGGATGAGCATAAGAAAAAATTTGGCTCTCATAAAACTGCATCAAAACTGTAAATAATAAAAAGCTGTATTTTGCCATCTTGGTTTTTGTAAACAAAGCTTCTTCTGAAGGCAGTTACATTTTGTTTAAGAGCAGGTCCTAGATTAAAGTGTGGAAAAAACATAAATGCCTATGAACTAGCCTCAGTGTTCAGATTTGTGTACAAAACCTCCTTTGATTCAAGTAGAAGGTAATTAAATGCTTATAGCTGCTGCTGAATTTGGCTTATTATGAATCCAAAAGAAACATCAGGCCAAATCTTTTGGCCCTTGTTTAGTTCTGATTCAAGTTCTAATGAGAGCCAGAGGGGTCTTAAGCAATATAAGGCATCCCTGTACACTATATTGCACTGTCAGGTACTTCCACTCTCCATTGCTGGTTGTGTTTTTAGTGGGAAAGGGGCTGGCATGTGCTAAAATACTTACCAGCCATACACTACATATACAGACAATGAATGTTGACCCCACTACTACATGATATCTCTACACAAAGCTCAATAATATAAGTCTCTAAATTTTACAGGGCAAAGAGATCCTCTCTGTAGTTTGAAGTGGGAGGGCTGCTGTCATGGAACACACCTATGCACTGTAACTTTATTGGTTTTTAACTTTTAAAACTTAAGTGTATATTCCAACTTACTGTTTTGGCTGTAATAGCAGAAAGGGAAACCCCTGAATCTTTTCTTTAAATACTTACAATTGTGTTTGGTTATTTATTGCTTTCAAATCAGTGGACAAACAATAACCGATTTACTTACATATTTCTAGAAATGAACTGATTTGTATTGAATTCTCAGAAAAATATGTGATTTTGCCAGACTTAAGAGTATCTGATGACTGCCTAATATATTTTACAGCTATTCCTGTGAGCTCTGTCCCAGATCCCACATTATTCTCCTGGGACATTGGGCAGATCTTACTTCAAAAGACAGCTGAAAAAGAAGATGAATTGAAAAAAGCATTTCAGATGCTTGATGTTGGTCAGACCCTGACAGTCACGAAGGGTGAATTCAGGAGAGCGATTGAAAACTTTCCCTTCCGTCTAACAGAAGCTGAATTTGATGCTGTGCTGGCAGAGGTATGCTACATCGTTGCTGTTTATAATCATTTAGAGGTTGTTCCTGTTTATGTCAAGAGCAAAATTTCAATGGGAGCAGGTTCCAGACCAATATTATCAAAAAGGTGCTAGACATGGTCAAAACCTTCTGTTCAAGTGAAAACTTGCAAAAGTAATGTGAGCTAAATTTGACGATTGGTATGTTTATATGAGGATTTTATCTGTGTAGTGTGTCTCACTATTTGAAAGAGTTGCAATTTACTAGCAGATTTTTTGATTTAAAAAAAAAATCTCACAGCTTAAATTCATATACATGCAGTGTTACGAATATCCATAGATTAGGTTGTGAACTCTGAGTCAGAGACCAGCTGATTTTTGTCTGCATGGGGAGTTTCTCACTTTTGGTATTTGCTACCTTATAAATCATCATCAGATTGGACTTGAAAGAACATTGGGTGTTTATATGATATCATGACTAAAGCTTATCAAAAATGGGGGAGGATTCTGATGCACAATCTGCACCAACATTATTGGTACACTTAAACTTCTGTCCTGAAGTGTAGGTAAGTAAGTTTTATATATTTTTTTTTCCTAATGTACTTGACTCTTGTTTTTTTGTTTAATTTGGTGAACTGATCTATTACGTTTGCATTTTAAACTAATCAGTCTGTAATGGGTTAAGCCCATTTCAGCTAAGATTGATGTTAAATTCTTTGCCGATACTAAATTGTCATTAGGGGGACACATACACCCAAAACACATTAAATAGTCTATTGGAACAAGAGAAGGATCCATCAATGAGGCTGGTGAGAATGAATATACTTTCGTATATACATGTGAAAGATCATAGAGCTAGACAGCTGAGAAATCTTTGTCTTACATGATGGAAAGACTTGTAGGTTGTGACTTTTTTGGGAGGGATTTACCAGATATTAAATTAATGCTCTGCTTAATTCTAGCCAAGTTGCTGAGAAGTGGTAATGCATAATAGACAAACCAAAACCAAAATTGTAAGGTAAATTTATTTTTTGCTGTTTAAGAAAAGAATGAGTAATGCAAATGAAGTATTTAAAAAATCTGATATCACCATAGGACTCATCCATGTATATTGAAATACAGATCCCAAATATTGGCAAAGTTACTGTGCCATATCTTGACTTCCTGTCAAAGTTCACTGAAATTGCCAGAAGTACCAGCATGCTCAAAAGGTAAGTAAGTGTTCCATATTATGCAGCCAAATTGCTCCTAAATTGTAGTCATGAATCACTTGTGAGTTGTCTAGCTCTCAAGGCAGAATCTAGCTGTTAATGTGAGCTTCTAGTGACATAGAGATATGATACACTTTGTTCTAAAATCGCTTTTTCTGTATGTGTAATTGGCATAGTTGCCATAGGAATGTTACCTGATTGCCAAAGGGAAGGGAATGGTCTGCTAAACCACTGATCTACTACTGGAAAAATACAAACCTTTAAGACTAATCAGTCTGTTCTCTAAATTAACAATGAAAGTTGTTGTGTATGAAAGAAATTATAACTGATTCAGTTTAACAGGGATTTGAAAACATGCCACTCAGCTTGACATGTCTTTAAGTGAAACATAGAAGCTAAGCCAAGGGACCCAGTAATGGGAAAATTATGATGTTACAGGATCCAATCCTTTAGGGGTAAATAACTCACATTCATCTTCATTTCTAGTGCAAGTAATTTGTCAATAACAAAGTTGAGAAGACACCAGCTGTGTGTGAACGGGGATTAAGTTTAGATTCTTACCGTCAATGAAGTAAAATGGAAAGTAGAGCCATACTCTACGTAAAAATAAAAATAATTAAAAAAAAACCAAATCTGTGCTCTCACAGTAGCTTTCTTAGTGGAGCGCTAAATATTTTTCACACCACATCCCTCCCCCCCCGCCAGTGAAACATAAAGGGTGAAATTCTGCAAGGGGATCTGCAGGGAAATTCCTTTTCCTTCAGTTTGTCCTGTGGGTTTGTATGATCTGGCCTTCAATAAAGAGTTGCCTCAAAAAATATTCTGTAAATTCCAGTCCAACTTTGTTCCCAGCAAGTGCAAAGCTAAGAAAACTCTCAGACAAAGAGAGAATGAGGGAGTGTAATACTGAGGATACAAAAATGGGATTAGGACTTTGAAAGGAAGCAGGAGGAAGAAGAGGAGCAGCAAAAGAAAAGAAAAGAAGAAAAAGGGAGGGACCTAAGCCACTTTCTCCCAGAGAAACAGGGGAGCTTAAAAAATTCTAATTAATTAGTGAAAACTAATTAAATAACAAATGAGGGATCTTTCCTGGAATAAAAGGTTAATCTTTTCTTTATTACATGCAATATAATAAAATGGTAAATCTTTTTGTATGCTTGGGGTTGGATTTTCTTCCAGTGTTCAAGGAGAATATATAAGATGTTACCCTTGATTTCCTCTTAAACTTACTAAAATGTGGAAAGTAAGGATCATGCTTAGACAATCTTGTCTTTTGGCCAGCTAGTTTGTTAGAGAACTGCTCCGAGACTGTCTGCAATGTATGGAAGCAAAAATAATGGTAGGTTTGTTAGAGCTATCAGGCCTCGATCGATGTAATTTTACCACTGGAGGGCAGTACAGGTGCTGTTTTCCAGGAGTTTTGCTAGGAGGCATTATCAGAGCTACTTTCTCTCCCTGTTTAAAACTCAAGCAATTCCACTGAAGTCAGAGGCTGAAATGATGGCAGAGCTTGGCTTCTAGGATTTCATGCCACAAATACAGATATGAATAAAATTGCACAAGGCTTTTCAGAAGCAGTTAGTTAAGGCTGAAACCAGATAAGGATGTGCAGAGAGTGGAATTTGGCACCTGCAGAATCCACTAGTGAAAGTAAACTTGGCTGGCAGTTGACTCTGAAAATGACCTTCTCTGGTCCTTGAGAAGCAAGTCAATAGGATGGGGAAACAAAAGCAAAAGCAAGGCAATGTATTTTTAATTTTTACAAGAATTTTAAAAGTTACTGGTGACAAATGGATCTCAAATTTGTGCTGGGGGAGAAGGGGAGGAAGAGACATGCTTGTTGTTCCCTGAAGAACACTTGATGGGAGCAGAGGAGAGGGGAGAACTGATACTATAACTTGCTTGACCTTGGGACTCCTGAGTACTCTGTCATCCCAAGGGCCAGATCAAGCTGATAATATCCCTTTGTGTCCCTTACGGCAGCCAAAAAAAATCCTTCAAGAAAAAATATTTTACACTAACAGTCATCACACTTGTGGTGATGCCACGCTGCCACATCTCTGTTCCACTTAGGGATCCAGATTTGTGGTGATTTTCTCCAAGGGCAGTTCAGAGCTGTGAAGAATAACCACAATGAGGGCAGGATCAAGCCACTTTTTTGCTTTTTTAGTTGTTCACGTCAATCTCCCATTGATGTGTACTGTGATGCACTTGTGGTTTATGTTCATTGATGCACTTGTGTTTTATATCCATCTAATCTTTTTTATTATATTTATTTTTTCAGGTTGAACCGCCACAGTTGCCAAACAATGACATTAAGTCAGCTGGAATCCCTGCTCAAGGAGAAAGTATGTTGACCAGGGTAATAACCACATGCTGGGCTAGTAATTCACTTCAGATCAGTAGATGTTGCTCTTGATGTACTGATATCAATTTAGTAACATGTTTAAAAGGATGCCCTGTTGTTGTATCATGAAGATCTGGTCATACTTGTATGCTTAAGATTTTTTTGTTGTTGCTTTGGATTTTTTTATTATGCTAAAGTACCAAGTAGTATTTTAAAAGCCTCTCTCATCCACACTGTGAATCCCTTTTTAGCATCAAAAGCACCTAAGCACTTTTCTTTTTCAAGCAGTCTTGCAATAAATCTCTGGTGTAGGACTGGCACAGTCCCACTGTGATTTTATTTCTTAGTTACTAGATGCTTGTGGCTTGAGTAACAATGCTTGGCTTATTTAAGAAACTAGATTCTCCATGGCAGTACAATTTCTGTGATTGTTTAGCCCTTTGCAAGACTGGTGTAAAACATTCTGTCACATCAGAAGAACAGCATTTTAGGCATTTTTTACTCTTTTTACTTAGAAGTATCCAGCCACCTGAGAGCTCAGTCTACTTAAATCTCAACACAAATTTGAACAGCACAAAACCACTTTTTTAAATTGTGGAGGAAGTAGTGGTGTGACTATGGGAAAGATAGATTTTTATTTTATTTTTGCATAAACTGAGCCATGAAAATCTGTTTATCAACATCATGATATTTTATTATATTTGAGCATTTGCAAGTTAACCTAATGTCACATATCATGCCTAATAATAGTCATTATTTACAAGGACACAGAAGAGTATTCCATGCTTTCTAGAGCACTGTCTGACAGTCTGTTGGCTCTACCCTAAGACTGTTCATAGAAGAAGAAATACATTAAACATAACCTGATGTAAATTCCAAGGAAAATCCAACCTCCTGCTGTGCTTGGCATGGGCTTGGCCTGTAATTTGGGAGGGGGAAATAAAATCTTTCTGATTTCACAGCTGCTATTGCACCTCAGGGCTGCAGTAGTATTTGCAACTCATTTGCTTCTCTTCCACTGAGTAGGACATCTGAATATATCCTCACTATAGTCTGAATAAAATATTAACATACCGCAAGGCTGTTAGGACAGATTGTATCCAAGACAATCTTTTCTCGCTGTAGAAAAGCCTATCAATCATAACTTGGTATAGTTGTTATTAATGTCATAGCTTTTATTCATTTGGCTATATGCAGCTAACTGAAGAGTAACATTTACGTTTTCACGTTAAGCATTTCCTATCACAAAAGAAACTGCTGAAATAGCTTCTTATTATAGAATTTATGAATTGAAAATACCCTCCAAAGTCCTAATTAAAGGTCTGGTATATTTAATTTACAAGGTTCTATGTTATTTTTTGAACAGCATCGTGAAATAGAGCTGTTAACGTGTATTTTAGTACGTTAACAGAAAACATCATTAACTTAAGGAAGGGTTACTGTTACATATATATCGCAGGAACAATTCAGTTAAATAAGTACTGCAAGATATGTAAATGCATGATGTACACAGATAATTATTCAGATACACTTAAGAGTTCATATGCTCTTTTAAAGACTTATCTGTAACGTATGACAATGGTTATACCCAAGCCAAACCTTATTCTGCTTCTGTTTGGATGACATCATCCGTCAAGGATACGTTTATGTTGGTAACTCTGATTGGATTTTGAATTTGTATGTGCATGTTTAAAAAACAAAAAAAAAACACAAAAGAAAAAGTTCCTAATGTCTTCAGTAAAATAAGGAATAGTAATTTTCTCCTTGTATAGGCAGAAAGCCACATTTGGATTACCTACCACATATACCTGTATTTAGACATGATAACTAGCTTAATGGCCAAGATCGAGAAAAGCAACAGGTGGTTCAGAACATCTTCTAGTCAATGAAAAGACATAGGGGAACCAAGACCTGACAGGCAGCCTTGGATTTCTCATCACTGTCCTGCACTTAGAAACTCTAGCCATGCTAACAGTTCACTTAATCAAATGATCCAGGGCTGACCTTGCCCGTTTTTATGACACCAAAGTTACTGTTGTATTTGTTGGAAGTAAGTCTTACTGCCTTTGCAGTCATTCTTACTTGCTCAGTAAAGCATAGATAAGCTAGGAAAAGATTTTGAGTATTTCAAATGCCAGGGCAAAACTCTAAATTTAGTTTT
The DNA here is from genome assembly GCF_964195595.1 of Calonectris borealis. NCBI lineage: Eukaryota > Metazoa > Chordata > Aves > Procellariiformes > Procellariidae > Calonectris > Calonectris borealis. The sequence goes on along the minus strand of NC_134312.1, from coordinate 77,461,519 downwards.
GACCATAGGAGTCCTTCCATCATTTCTAGTCAAATGTAATAAAATATTACTCCTGAAGGTCACTGTCTTGGGAAAACCAAGTTTAAAGAAAAGGGGGGGAAAAAAAAAAACTGATCAAGAAAGAAAAATAACAGCAAACTGCAGGAAAATGGCCAGAATGTGTAGGATCCCCAATGCTGTCTCCTACGCAAAGAACTTGGCCCGGGAAGGAAGGCCAAACGCTGAACAGATGTGTGCCTGGGAATATAAATGATGGTGCATGAAAGAGCTCTTTTCTACTGACTCAGTGAGTATTCAAGGAAGCAAGGCAGCCGTGTAGTTGGGATAGTTATGCGCTTCTTTATGTGCTGCAGGTAACAAGAACCAGAACTTTCATACCATACCAGAAGTCCAGACCCTTCTTTTCCATGTTCCTGGCCAGCTGATGCCCTGGCTGCATGCTGCTGCCCTGGCGCAGCGGAGACCTGTTCAATAAAGTGCAGTTCGTCTTATAAGCACCCAAATCTGCCTTCTTTTTCTTTATAGAGTGCAATTTCACTGACTTGGCTGCTAGCACGCCAAAAATAGGGACAGGATTTGTTCCCCAGCAATACTTGCAAAAGGACATGGCACATAGAAAGGAGCCTCAACTTCAATGACAGAGTGTTCCTGAATGTTAAAAAATAAAACTTTGTTCAAGAAGAGCTTGCAACCTGAAACGTTTTTTTTAATGACAGTAAAAGGACTCTCCTGAAGTGAGTGAACCCCTCCAAATAATAGTCTCCTTAAGAAAGGAATCCAGCAAGTATGAAAAAGAAATAACTAAAACTCAATTTGTCAGAGTGCAAAGATGGCTCTGTACTGCATGTGCACCTCCATTTTATATGGAGGTCTTCCACTCATAGTTGGCTGGTGGGAGTGGGAATATTACATTAGCTGAGTTTAGACCCCAACTGTTTCTCTTTAAAGATTACTGAAGTACTGGGACTGATTCGCATTTACAATAAGGCTATTCATGTAAAGCACAATGTAAAGAGGACTGAAAATTGATTTATTTTGTGTACTCATTGGACAAATTTCAAGGTTGCTAAAAATTGCTAATGGGTTGTAAAGGGTTATCAGTATGAACAAGCATCAGGCCCATATATTTTCTTCACTCGCCCCTACTCTTATCTCCCCTCTCCCATTAATTTTTGATTTTATGTTTATGAGGATCTGAAAATAGTCTAATTCTTTTCTATCTGGTTTTGGCCTATCTTTACCAGCTGGTAAATAGGAAATGTTCACTGTAGGAAGCCAATACTCTGCAGAGTGTAAACAGATGGAATCAATATAAAGTGACAAGTTAGACTGTGCTACTGAGAATACAGAGCCAAAACTAAGAGCATAACAGTCACGATACTTATTTTGTTCCAATTCATTTGGTACTGAATAGCACTTCATATATGCACAGCTGTGTCCTTCCATTTTTTACTTTCTTTCTTCTGGTTTGATGATGACAATTTCAAAGAAAAACTTTAATTAAAGATTTTACACAGAATGGCCCAAAGTAGAATATAGGGAAAATGAGCACTGATGTGTTTATAGCAAGAGAAGAATATTTTTCAGGCATTTATTTTCTTTATTTTTTAACAAAACAAACAAAATCTGATGTATGTATCTCTCTGCATTTAATATGGTAGATTGATAGATCTTTGCAGATTGAAATCTTCCAGTTGGTGATAAGGTATATAATCATAACTCTAAAAGCTTCCCCATTATCCCCTTTCTTCCCCCAGTGCCTGTTACAGCAGGGTGCCATGAAGGGCAGGAAATCTAAGCGTACATCTCTGCAAGGGTGTGCTGGCTGAAGGGAAGGGGACAGTCAGACGGGGAGACTGCCACAGACTGCTGTCAGACTGTCCTGAGACAGACTGGAAGCAGAGTGACTGAGGGCTTTCCTTTTCCTGCCCTGGCCAACTTGCCTGACGTGCACCTCCTCCACTCTCAAGAAGGGTGTTCTGGAGATCGTGGATCTGATGCACGGTCCCTTCAGGGACGGTTAGCAGGGTGGTAAGCTTCCAAGCTGTCCTGTGTTGCAGGGTTTGCCTTGAAAGCACATCTGAGCTCTAGTCCTTTTGCCAGAGAGAGTGCCAGGTGTTATAGTATGGGTTTTTCTTTACTAATTTATGCATTTTTGACACATTTTCACAAAAATGGAAGAAGGCAGCATGTTTTACCACTCTGTCCCCAACTTATTCCTTACAGCATATTTCTTAATGCTGCCATTAAAATTTTGCTATTTCTGCTTTCTTGGCAAATAATTACCCCAGATTTCCCATATGTTGTTTATTAGGGTGACTGTACAGCTCTAATGAGGGGCAGCAACCACAAGTTTGAACACAGATTTTGCTTCTGATCCTCGTGTCAAGGGCAAGCAGCTTTTGTTTCCTGCAGAAGAAACACTGGGTCTGTCCCAGTCTCCTCCATGCATATCCCCTAGATAGGCAAGCCATCGTAGCGCATCTGTGCAGAAATTCTCTGCCTCCCCATCCAGCCTGCTGCCTTCTCTGCAAAGCACAATTCTGCTCCTAGCAAAAATGCTAGGGGCCTGTTTGTCTCGGGGATTCCCTAAAACCTTCTCAGACTCATTCAACACCAGAAAGGTGGTGTATGTTATTGTAGGCAGAATGCAGGGGTTTGGGGTAATGGGAACGCATGAAAGCCCCTTTCCAGATCTCCTTCCCACCCTTGCCAGATACCCTGAGCCACTAAGCAAGTTCCATAAAGGCTGGGAGAGGGAAGCAATGCATGACGCAGGTGGCACCTTACAAGCCCAAATCCATGGCAGAGACAGTTGCTGAGGAAAATACCCTGATATACAATGATTGGCAATACTTGTGTGGGTAGCAAAATGAACTTCAGTGATTTGTGGCAGGAAATTGTCTCACAGTAAGCTGCAGTCTGCATAAGGGAGTGTCTGGAAGTTCCTCCTGTTGCGATGCCCGTAGAGGATGTATTATCAATGGATATCCTTTGTGCTTCTGAAGTTTAAGAAAATATTTAAAATATTCATTGTCCTCCTCCTTCCCAAGGGATCCCCACATGCTTCACATGCATAAATGCTGCCGAAATGCAGTCACTGCTGGGGTGGGGAGAAGCAGCCAGCTGGCATGTGTCAGTGACAACAGAGCGCATTATGCCAAAGACACTATGTCAAGGCCCCGTGGTTGCTAAAAGTGCTGTGATATCACTAATACTCCGGAGAACAAACAGGAACATTGCTTCTAGTGTCTCTGCTGAAAGATTCTGATAGCATAAACTGGTTGGTACATAGCTTTTCTAACCTGTAAGGACAAATGGTCGTATCAAGCTGGCAGAAAAATGTACCACCGGTGCCAGGCACCATAGTATCCAAACCTTCGCCTCACTCATTAAATAATACATTTCAGTTAAATCTGATTACAGAGAGAAATGAATCAAGATTGCTGCATTTCTTTCTCCGTGAAAAGCTTGGAGTTGTGATGGAAATGTTTTGCCAATTGCGGCAAGAAAGAGAAATCCTAGCCTACTTTAGTGAAGTCTAATCCTTTCTTTGAATTTGAATTTCCTTTGTTGTTTTATATCTATTGCTATAGGAAAAGACTTTTTTTAATGAATAAAACCTGGTTTTCATTCTTCATGTCTTTAGCCAGATAAAAAGCTTTATCCTCTTCCACCCTTTTTTGCTAGGCAGAGTTGCCAAGGAGTAGTCAAATCTGCCTGATTCATAGCTACTTACCTGGGCAACCTTTGCTTACATCAGTAGTGGTTATAGCCACGAATAGGCCTATTTGCTCTGCATAATGCTCTGTAGTGAGAGTACGGGGCTTGGAATCTTGACTCTTTTGGTTAAAACAAACAAAATATGAAATCTTGGCTGCATTGCAGTACCATCTTCACTGTGATCAGGATTTCCTCCAAAGACTTTCCTCCTCCTTACTCCTGGTAGCACTGCAGAGCATATGCAACTGAGCTGGATTTAATTCTGTCTCAGGCAGCCACATTCGAATGAGCGAGTAAGGAGCAGTGGCAGAATCTTTATTATTGCTGCTATTATGTGAGCCAGAAAGAACACAGCCTGACTTTCAATTCCCCGGTTGCATTTGCAGAAATAGCAGTTAAAAAGAGTGATATTTTTAAACAAAGCTTTATTCTTGTAAGCTGAGCAAATTCAAGACAGAACAGAGTAAGCACGGAAACCTTCAATACTATTTTTATTGTCAGTTTTCAGTTTGTAAGCTTACTTTAAGGTCCAGGTTGCTGAGATTTTTAACAGACTTGGAGAAGAGTGTTGCAATTGCTAGAATGCTATATATTCATCAGTTTGTCCCATGTATACTTTTTTCTTTCAACCTCTAAATCCCCTTGATTTTGCCAATTTTTGAAGTGAAGTGAAAAAAAGAATGCTTTGGTATATGTAGAACAAATAATTCACTCATATTCTGAAGTTCACTGATACTTATGAAATGTATGCCTGCCTTGATCTTTGATATTTGGTTTCCAGCAAATCTCTAGGTTTCAGTCATTGAAGGAAGTTCATCCTTTGCCTACTGTTTAAAATATATGAATTGTATCTGAAATTCATTGCTTTGCCTAAAAGAGTTTTGAAGTTTACTAGTGCCATTTGAAGAGGAAATTGCCTTAGACGTTGAGTAAATGTAAAATACTCGTTTCTCATGGAGTGTTATTGTAATACTTCCTACTATGCCAGGGAAGGTTGTCCTGTATTATCAAAATAGGTATAAAATGGCGTTTTGTATTATAAGTTAGCAAAGCTTTCCAGTGCTTGCATTTGTGTCAGCTGGGTCAGTGTTGGTTTCTTGTTCATTGAAATCACCTGTAATCTGTAGATTGCAAAGAATGTGAAAAACATTATAAAGTGCTGCAGACTTTCTGACTACAGCCATGCAGGCTGGATACAGAGGCACACACTAAGGCAAATTCTTGAGATCACCTGTTTTAGGATGAAGGACTCAGAATTTGAAAAGTAAGTCAAGAAACAGACATGATTTTTCTGTGAGAGTAATAATAACAATAAATGAAGGGGCCTTTGTGGTGTTCTGAATGACAGTGGCTGGGGGCTGCTTGCAGCAAGCTGATTTGCCAGTTTATCTTCTGTATGCAAGCTGCAGCCTTCAGCCTTTCTCTGACTAAATGGATGCAATAGTATGCAAGGATAAATATGCTGGTAATTCATTGCAAAGGGATGAGTCCTGCATCAGAATTCATCCCAATCAGCAGGATGGGGGTTAAGATACTAGAGGGACAATGTGGGACTCCCTTGCCTGCAGTCTTACAGAGTGACATTGGGGGTGGATGTTCTTGGCCGCAGACCCAGGACAGGGTTGAGGAGTCTGCATGGAGATGCTGGTGCCTACTCCGCTCTGAAAGCTGAACAGAAGAGATAATGAGAACCCCAGAGGCTCTTCCAGAGGAAGAAGTAGTGAAGAGAGGAAAGGATTCCTTACTCTGCTTATAAGAGGTAGTTAGGACAGCCTGTTGCTTGACCCCTTCAGTTTCTTTGGCTGACATAGGATATACATAAGACCTTTTTGAAATATTATTCAGTAGAACCAATGTATCAAGAGGACAAAGAATGTGTGTAGGACATACCCACAGGAGCCAGGAAACCCTCCCTTTCACAGCTGATTTGAAATTGTTGGCCTCTGAATGAGAAAGTGTCTTCCCAGTCCTGCTGAGATCAGTGAGTGGAGAAAGCCGAGAGCCATTGCCTCTCACTGGAAAAAAGATCCTGATAACCAGGTGACTAGTGAAATCTTGCCTTTGAAAAAGGCAACAGCTCTAATCAGCTGTTTCATGCTTTTGCTGAATTCCTGCAGGTAGTTTGAATATGACTGGGCTTTTTGCCCATGGGGTAGAAGAACGCTGTTATTTCAAATAAAATGGTACCATGGCACATCTTCACATCCTGTGCAACTTGAGGCGTTGAACAGGGAAATATTGTATCATGGGTACTATGATCTGCTTACTCTCCCCTTAGCATAGTTTTCATGTTGAAGTGATACGGTGAAATGGAAGCTCAGAGACTGCCTCCAAGTAGGGTGAAGCCAGAAAGCAAGGAGAGGCTTGATTCAGTGACCCAATCATCTAGGCCTGGCAGCTGGTTCACCAGGAGCCCCAGAAGAAGCACTTAACCTTTTAGGGCTCTAGTTTGCACAGCTGCATAAAGGAGTAATACTTGCTTACCCCAGAGGTACCGTGTGAACCTTGATTAATGTTTGTATAAGGTTTGGAAATTAGATTGCTCTGCTCTTCAATGGCAGAACAGTGGCTAAGTGTTAATATTGGGAGTCCATATGTGCTTCAGATATGATGCATCCAGTGCCCTTCCTAGTTTGTACTGACAGGAGCTGTAGCAGAGCCTGCTCTGTCAGAGCGGGGACATGGGGATGGGAAGCAGCCGGAGCTTTGACTGCAGTAGGGGTTGCAGGAAGAAGGATGGCTCAAGCATGATGGGGTAGGAGAGTAATATCCAAACAGCACGTGGAATATTTCCTTAGTATCTTTGCTGATGGGTTCCTGTGAAATTGTGCTTATAAGGCACTATGATGGAAATGAAAGAGATCCAGTGACGACAATGCCTGTGAATTGATGCCAATGACATGCAGGGAGATGAGCTACAAACTGCCTTACACTAACGTGAATCTCATGTTACATACTCTGTTTCCAATGAATGTTTAGTGTCTTATGATTTTGAATTACTTTCTGTGTATTTTGGAGTCTATGAAATCCATCAGGAAATATGGCTGGAGATACTATTTGCTGGATAGGGACCTAAAAGAAAATGAAGCAAATAGGATAGTACTTTATTGCTTTAGGATTTTTGTTGCGGTTTTTTTATTTGGATATTTCTTTCATTTTGAGCAACTTCCAAAATAATTTTTGTCAGTTCATATTGCCTGGCTACACCATTTCACTTTGTGTATTTTTTTCTGGTTGGGATACTTTCCAGAATTAGATATCAACAAAACCAATTAAATAATTTGGTACAGGCAATTATAGAACAGAAGCAATACTCTTCTAAAACAGGCAATCAAAAAAACCAAAATGATGCTTTATTTGACAATAAACCTTGTGTTTGGCATTGCAATCTGAAAGGTAATAAATCTATAAAAATGTTACTACATCTCATAAGTGCTGAATAATAAAAAAGAACACAAATTTTTATTTTGAGAGTTTACAGCTCTAAAATGATGAAGTTTTATCAGGAAAAATTTCTGAAGCTTAACAAATAAAAATAAGGGTACCGAGTCACCTCTGAATGAAAGAATATCAGAAATAATACAGAGATAAAATGTAACATTTATTTTATTTGCTTACTGATGGAATATCACACAAACAACTGAGATATCCTTTTGAAGAAGCCTGGTAAAATTGAGAATGTTTAAATACACCCAAACTATACCTGAATTTCTTATTATGGATGAACCTTAAAGCAACTGAAAATGTGTTCGCTTCTCAAAGTACAAGTGCAAGATAATTAATGTTAATAATACATTTAAGGAAGGATATTGATTCCCTAGTGAAAGGAATAAAATGCTTTTCTTTTGAAAGTGTGGTTAAAATCATGGGTCAAATTCACTTCTGTGCTGGTAATTTTGCACTGATCCCGTTAAACCTCTAGGACAACATAAAACAGATGAGTATATTCTGCTCCACTGTCTGCACATTTATTAATGTACAAAAGCCATACCTCCTGAAATCATCATGCCCTAAAAGAACATTGTCCAAGTCAGCAATTTAAGTCATATTGACTGGGTTTATTTCGTCTGTATCATAGTTGGTTGGGGAGGCATGGGCAACCCAAGAAATTTGAATCTAAATGTCCTCCACTATGTTTCAAGTATATCTGTGTCTCCCTCTGAATTCCTCATAAATTGGGCAAGCACAATACTTTCTTTTTTGCATGTTGGGAATCTTATTGATTCACTTGACCATTCCAAAAATCTGCACCTCTGACAGTAGCGATAATGGCTGAGAAACAGGAAAAATTCAAAGCAAACAGCAAAAAACTCTAAACAAAACATGGCAGATTTCTGGGCCTCCCATGGAATATTTAGATTATTGAAATCACCATCCAGGAAATTCCTTGACAAAAAATCTATGCTCTCAGTCTAACGAAAATCCTTGGGTTTTATAGTAGTTTTTTTAGCACATCGGGGCAGATAAACAGGCAGGCAAAGTAAACGCTAACTGTCTTTTTAGACTGTTTAGGCCAGGTTGGATGAGGCTTTGAGCAACCTGTTCTAGTGGAAGGTACCCATGCCCATGGAGAGGGGTTGGAACTAGATGATCTTTAAGGTCCCTTCCAACCCAAGCCACTCCATGATTCTATGATCTATCCCCCTTTCTTCCCACTCAGCTCCCCTCCTCAGGCAAAAGCTTGGAGTGTCATATTCCAAACCCAGCAGCCTAAAAAGTCAGGTTCATCAGAAAGAAATTTTCTTCTATTTTTGAGGTTCCCAATGAGGTTTCTGTATATCTAAAGAGCCTCAGCTTCAAAGCTGTGGGTCCAGGGATGTTCTAGGGTATTGGATGCTCAGCTAGCCTGCTATGCCATGTTTCTTTAATATCTTTGTCTATCACATTTCTTTGGACAATATAACTTTCGTAGCATGGACCTGCAACTTTTAGAGAAAATGCATGTCATGTGATAGGGTCTGGACTCCTGCTGTCCTTTAAGTTTCCAGTTTTGAATTACAGTATAATATAATCCACTTAAAATGCTTCTTTCTGCATTGATCTTGAAAAAAAAAGAAAACAATATTGTTCTTTGGACCAAGTTGTGCCACCACTTTTCTTCCTGCTGTCCCTTCACAGTGTGGTCTCCTGAATTGATTTCTGCTTTCGGACTCTGCAGCTGTTTCTGATTCAAGCCAAAGCCTGCTGAATATTTGCCTTGGATTGATTAACAAATATTTTATCCCATAATCCTGTTACGGTTGTTCGGGGACACAGTGTTGAGTCTCTCAATTAACTTTAATGGACCTTGGACTAGTCCCGTAATTATTAGGAGGGCTTTTTCTGTCAAGATCCTGACATAAGGCACTGCCTATACATATCTTTTGGGCTGGGGACACTTACTGTATAGACAGGGGAAAATATTCATTTTCAGAGGTGTGTTTGGGATCCACAAACTCTGCCAGAGAGCCCTGTTTGCACTCATAGCATTTCTTTCAGATAGGCCAGCCCAACTCCAGAGAGAGCAATTGTATTTCCTCACCAAAAGGGTATTAAAAATTTTCTGAAAAAAACCCAGTAGTCTAACAGTTCTGAAACCCAGTCACTGCTAGGAAGAACTAAACCCTTTTTGGATGGACCTTCCATCTAAAGATTTACTTGATTATGTGAAAAATATATCTCTCCTTAAGACCAGGTCTTCAGCTTTTAGGCTTTCACAGTTGGGCAGTTTTGATCCTCTAGTCCTAATGGTCAGGAAAGTTACTCAGGTTTCATACCAGGGCTATGTTCTCCAGTTTTGTGGGAAAAACCACCCATGAAATATATATATATATACATACTTATTTCCTTAACATCCCAATGATATTCTGAATTCATTGCAGCCAGGCAATAGAAACCTTCATTGTTAGATAAATGATTGAAAACATAGGAACAAAAAACATCTGACTTCTTCCTATATGTGATAACTGGTTTTAATTTAAAAATCGGAGAGAGAAAAGGGATATGGCAGCAATTTTTAAATATTGAACTTAAAAGCTTTTTCTTAAAAGTCACATGCTCAAGACGAAGCTGTCCCTAGGCACATTTAATGTACTCATGTGGCAGTTATGTAGCAAATAACTCAAGGTTATTTTCTTTGGCAGCAATTTCAGAGCAAATCTTTGTGTAAAGAATGATTTCTTTTTCTTGAACAATGGGCTGGATTCATAAAAAGTATAATGGGTACATTTGTTTGTTTTTCAATTTTAACAATTAGGAGGTATTCGTATGTGTGTAAAAATAGAAAGTAGGAAAATAATGAATAGTTGTACTGATAATTAGCATATTTTGATACTTAGGAAACCAGAAGCCATTTCTACGCTTATTAAATGTGCATTGTCAGCTTCAATTTTTTGAAAATTGCTAACTAAAAAAATAATTTTAGATGAAGTGTTGCTTAAGGAATATATACTGAAATTAAAAGCAAACCCAGACTTTAAAATGTATAGTACAATTCTTAGCTTTCTTGTGCTTGTTTGTATAATATTCTTATGAGCACTCAGATATGTGCTAGCCTTCAAGCTTTTAAGCAAAACTTGTGCAAAGATCTCCCAGTGTGGATCTGGGTAGTCCAGCTGTATTCATGGCACTGATTCAAGAATATTATGGCTACACAGGACTGGATGCTTCAGCCTATCAGAGTCAAAACTAGCAGTAAAGGTAATGTAGGTGGAATCTGTGTGTTCTGAAAGACTGTGTCTTTGCAAGAACAGGGCTTTAGAGAGCGTCTGATCTAGTGCCCCTTGAATGTAATGAACGTGTTTTCATTGTTTTCAACTGGTTTCAATCCAGTCCTTCCACCTTGGGTGTATAGAGGAAACAGTGATCAAATTTAAGCAGGTATTGCATATAAGCAGGTACTGGAATTTTTTTTTCAGATGATTGATAACCTATGAATTGGTTTAGATTATATAAATAGGGAAATAAATAGGGAAGCCATAGAAATAAACAGGGAAATCATTTAATGACAGGAAGGACAAGGCAATCCAAGGGCTAACTTAAAATATCTTTCTAGTAAGTGAAAAGATACTAGCATACCCAGGGAGCAAGCAGATGAGGACCATAGTTTAGGATTTCTGAATCACCCTGTGGTAGTGCTTGTTTTCCTCCTTCCCTCTATAGAGAAGGATGGAAGAGACTGCTGTCAGTTTTTAGAGCTAGTCTTTGAGAATACATTCCTTGGTCAATAAATTTATGAAAGCAAATTAATCATTGTGATGATCAGGACCAATAATTTGGTTTTTAAGGCGTATTAACATAGATCAATCAAGAATGATGCTACATAATTTGTGTTCTCTTCATATGCCCAGATGAGGACAATAGCAAGTCTCCTGTTGATTTTTATTGTTTATCTGGCCCGATTTTGATGGCTGCTGCAAAGACCAACTCAATCTCCATTCGTTACATGTCCAGATTGTATCCTGCCTCTTCTGTAAGGATGTAGTTAATGGTGTGCAAAGCATGATGGTGATCCTTGCCTATTCATAGGGATCCTATATGAGAAGCTGGAGCATAAAGAACAGCGGGCAAAAGTGAAATTTTGACCCACTAATTAGTTCTGTATTTCTATTTGTTTATTAAATGGGATTGACTTTCCAGCCTTGATATATGCAGATCCATAATAAGCCATTTTGTTCAAAACAGCAGAAATTGCCCGAGAGTAACTGTAGAAAGTTCCTAGGGGAAGGAATGCAACTGTTTTCATGCGACAGAAAACAGAGTACCCCATGGGTTGCTGAAAACTGTCACTAATGTAGGATAATGACTGAAGAGTGTTCCTGTTCTGTAGTAAGGCCATGGTAATTTGTGTATGTATCTGTTTTTTGTTGTAGATTGGGTTTTTTTGGTAGATCAAAAACTGAGCTGTAAACAAGGGAGAATTTCAAACACTCCTAAAATGTACCAAAGTATCATTCTGGATGCTGAGATTTACTATTAACCTGATCTTTCTCATGGAATTTTCATAAAATAGAATGTCAATCCCCAAATAATCCAATCACACACATGTTTTTGAAGTATTCCTTTTATTTTTAATATGTGCATGAAAAGTTTGTTCGAAGTGGAACTGAACATCCATTTTATTATATATATTTCTACTGCACTTCACATAATGTCAGAGTACTGTCTGTATATTCATTCTGTATTTTCATATGTACAACTCATAGCTAACATAATCTTAATCCCTTTAAAATTTCCTTGAAAATAAATTTGCAGATAATCCTCACCCTCTAGTAAGACACAATGAGAAGGCTTGAGGGGAAATAGGATGTGGGGGAATTGCTGGGGAGAAGAAGTGAAGTCCTCCATGAATTATGCATATACCCATGGCTTACATGCATCAAAAACAGGTGTGTCATTTATTGTGATAACCAGGATAGCCCTATGGGTTGGGCAGGATTGTAATTCAATGGTTACAAATGGGAAACTGAGGCAAGAGGCAAGTCAATGGCTTCCCAAGTTTATTAAGTAAATTTAATATTGTCATCGGGAACTCCTGTCCATCACAAAATTGATGGAATTATGATGATCTTAGCAGCTAATCATTCCTTCACACTTTGCCCTAACAACCCAAAGCATAAAGAGGAAAATAGGGTATGTTACAGTTCAGCTCTCTTTTCTTGTCCCAAATGGAATTTGCCAAATAGCTAACCAAGTTCTCTTCTCTTTACCACCTAAATGGTCTCATAAATTGCAAGTGGAATTTGCCCCACCTCACGCCCCATGTTGATGCAAGCAGTGGGTTATATAAATGGGTGGTCTTTTTTTCATAAGATCTTGGCTTCTACTATGAGGCTCTCCAAAAGGGTTAATGTCCCAAAAATATCTGGAAAAAGTACTGAGCAGAAATAGGACTTTTATTTTCATATATTGTCAAAGTGAAAACCAGAAACACAGTTTCACATCAGGTGCTCTCATTCCCAGGATGTTGGAAAATTGTGCAAAAAAAAAAAAGCTGCAATCATGATTCAAGGGATGGTGTGGATGCTTTAGAGCTGAATGTTAGCAATCTGTTTAGCCTTTGAAAAAGGAGTTTAAGAGGTGACTACAAGATATGGTGTAGTATCTTCCCTAGATAGACAAATTCAAATGAAAAAATAAGGCAATCAATTCTTCTGTTATTAGTTCTCAGAATAAATTAATCAGGGCTAACTGGATGCATTTTTGTTAGACATGCTTTTGTCAAACATAAGTTTTATTGTATTTAGATGCTAATTATGGGGCTAAATGCAAAGGAAGTTGAGAGAAATTTAGTAGCCTGTGATACACAAGATGGTACAATTTTAGCTTTAAACTTTATGGATCCTCTTTATACAACAGAATTTTAATTTTCCTTTTAAAAACTACATCTTTCTAGGTTTCATGATTAGGAAGAAAACATTTGAGCATAAGTCACAGCAGTGTTTTCTGAAGGGGAATGGAGATAAATCCCACAGTAACTTGTGATAAACTGGTCCTGCATTCTCTAACAAACTTGTCATTCTGAAAGGTGAAAACTGCTCATTTTTTCCAAGCATTTGGATATAATCTGAGGATGGCAAGTGTAAACAGTATTTTACTGAAGTGTAAACTTCACTGCTGATCAGGGGAAATATCTAGAAAATAACCGATTGCAATCAAAGATTAATTTCCAAGCTGTGGAAATATGTGGAAATGAGTTCTAATTGCAAAGTTCCCATTTAATCTAAATGAAGCTGCTGCAAATTTTCCAGCCTGCTATAAAAACCAGACAATGTGCTACAGAGTTTAGGTATGACTTATCATAAGTTACGCTGGAATTTGTTTAAGAATATAATAATATTCTTATATTATTAAACGAGGAATGTCCTTGTGCGGATGTATTAAAATTCATGTTCATGTAGATGGCCAACCAAATGGCACTGTATGTAGGATTTGAATGATATTATGCAGACAACTCGCATACTATAGACAACCTTGGGCAGAGGAAAGAGACCAGAGAAAAATGTAATGGAAAGGTAGAAAAAAGTAATTCACTGCTTATTTGTTTTTCACATATTGTTTCTAAAGATTTCATAGATTTCCTATTTCTTCAATTCACTACAATTATGATCTAGAATAGCTGTGTTCGCTAAAAATGGTTCTTTTTCTCTAGGCTGTGGAACCGTTACTGTGTTAGAGATTCGAATGTGATGGATTATAAAGAATTTCTGAAGAATTTTGGCATAAGTACAGACATAGTTAAAGAAAAAAGCACAGAAAATGAAGTTCCAGGTATATGCTCAGAAAAGGAGTGGAAACTTGGGTACTTTTCCTCTTTCCAATTATATCAAAAGAAGTATATCTATTGACATTGATGCATCTAGTCTGCAATCTTGTAGGACATTGGTAGCCTCTGATTCTCAGCAGATACAACTAGGACAGGGAGGAAAAGAAAGCCAGTTTCCTTTGGCCTGGGAAATTCTACCAACTGTGGGTGAAAATGGCATTTAAAATCAAAAGGTGACAAGTTACACGGGCCAAAAAATAAAATCACCATTACAAGCTCATAAACCCCAGATAAAGAATTTGTTACCGCAACTTGGAATCTTGTAGCATGTGGGAACCTCAATTTTCACCCAGTATTCAATCATACTGAACTTCTCAGGTAATCTTTGTAACAAACAAAAAACTTACACTCTAAGGCAGTGACAAGATGGTGAACTTGGACAGGGTGGGGAGATCAAGGTGAGAGTAAGACATTCTTTGTTGCCATGGCAGGAGTAGTTTCAAGCATAGCAGAAACCTAACTTCTTAGAGTATTAGGAATGTCTTTGTAGGCATCAACTCAAAGAAGGATGTTTAGGAAGGATTGATGGTCAGTAATTAAGTCAGTTTGTGAATGTGTACAGGCAGGTCCTCTCAAATATAAGGGTCAGCATAAGAGTAGATACAAAATGTATTTGTTTGAAGTTGCAAGAACTAGACAGTCCAAGGTGGCACCAGCGGTCATTCCTGAGCGAAAGGTGATCGGCATGGAGGACATGGACCGTGAAGACCCTTAAAATGAAGGCATTAGCTTATATTTGTGGTCTAGGGAAGGACGAGTTATTGATAAGAGCAGGATACAGTTCTTTTCCTCAAAGACAGAAAACGTGTGTTTCGGTAATTCAGTTATTGGATGAATGGAGGCAGTGAAGAGATTTAGCCCTGTACGTGGATGAAAAAAGTTGTGTTTGAGAGGTTATACAGCAAAAATCTGCCAGATTTACCCGTAATGTGAATGTGAGAATCTATGGAGATGTGAGTTTAAGAAGGTGATCAAGTTAAGACAGTGAGAAAGGCCCTTCCAGTAAATTTAAAAATAATGTAAATCTGTTTGCATATCTTGAAATTTAATTTAGTATATTTAACAAGGTATTTTCTCCATATGATATTTTTGCAGTAGGATTTTTCATGAGTGTGAGGCTAGCTACTAATTATTTTTTCATTTATTTTTGTTTAAAAAGAAGCATTTAAACTTACCTTTGCTGAAGAAAGCCAGTAAAGACTTAACTGTACTTTTCAGGCTAAAGAGCATTAGCTTCAAACATTGTCTCTTTCATTTCTACTACTCAACAGATGTTGAGTACTTAATGAAGAGAATTATAGAAGAATAAAAAAATCTATCCTGGTCTAGAAAAGACAAGCCAGCAGTCCAGAAATCTGAATTATGATTATCCTTCCTGACAAAAAGTCTTCCCTTGGGTGGTAGGAATTATTTTTGAACCTATTTTAAATAGATGGCCTGATGTTCGAAGGCCCTGAATACCAACAGTTCACATTGGCTTCAGTAAGATCAGGAGAAGCTGAATTCTTCTGAAATCATGAAGTCAGAATATCTAGTATTTTAATCATACTTTTTCTTCTCACCATTTTACATGACCATATATAGAGGTTTTTAAGTTTGTGCAGTACTGTCAAAGATTGTTTTGAAACCATTACTAGAAGTAAATATAACTACCAAAAATAGAGTGGTTTCTTCCCGTGTGGGGTACTGAAATTGTGGAGAAATAATCTTATGAGTTAAGTCTCCTCCTCCTTCCTGGTACCTGCTGTACCAGGTTTGTGGTACAAACATTGTGCATGATTAAACCTTGTAATTAACGCATCTAGTTAATGGGTCCTGGGACACAACCTCCCAGGATGTTCCACCATAGGATGCCTCAGACATTCAGAGACCTTGCTTGCGGGGTGTTCCTGCAGCCCTGCTGTACTGACAGTCTTGAATTCACCTCTTACCCTCTGATTCCCAGTTTTGTCTCTTTCACCCACCCACTTTGAGAAGTGGAGCCTTGTCCACGTAAAGTAGTTATAAAAAAATTACGGATCAACATTGGTCTAACAATAGATTTTAAAATCATCCAGCTAAATTAGTGGTAACCTCTCTGGTGCATTTTTGAAGTGCAAAACTGAGTGACATTTGTTTAATAAATATTAGTACCCAACTAAAACTAAATTGAAATAGGGCAGTTCTAAATGGAATTGAGCATTCACACAAAAAATTTTCAAAAGTTTAAGTAATAAGAAGTATAGCTTTACTTAAGCAGAAAGGTAAATCTGTGTTCAGCAGGCCACTGAGTGGGCACAGCGAACAGTGGAGAGCGTGCCCTAAGCACAGAGTAGTCACACTTTGATATCCCTTTCCATACAGAAGAGCTTTTTATTTCCTATGCAGCCCCACTGGAATATCCTTTGAAAGAGTTTGGTGCACATACTCTTTGTGCATAAGGTTCTCAAAATGTCTGTGTCTTGTCCGTCACAGTGGTTGCTGCTATGCTCTGAATCAAATATAACACATCCATGTCAGAATTGTTATCCCAAAGAGTGTAGATGCCAACAGCGCATTAAGTAGAGCAGTATACAACAAACCACCATCACAAAATGAGCTGCTCAACCCAGCTGAAATAAATATTCCACAGAATTGGTTTTGGTTGTTTGGGTTTTTTTGATGGGGAATCACTGAGGAGGGCTGTTTGACTTACAGTAACTGGAAGCTCTTCCAAGGTGTGTGGGAGCTCAGATGGGACAGTGAGACGGGAGTATGTGAAGGAAATGGAAAAGAGCCTTTTCAAGGTCAATAGGCATGTTTATTATCAAAGGCCTATAGGGACACTGTCTTCCATTTCCTGAAGAAATACTTTTAGTAGTGGATCATTCTGGAAACATACTGACAAAGAGAGAGAGTTAGTTTCTAGTAGTACCTTCTGATATTAAATGTAATAAAAGTTACCTGTTAAGATTGTAAATTATGTGAATTATGTTTTAAAAGAAATATGAAATGAAAAACTACTACAACAAATGCACAGATTAGTTAGCATAATTTTAAACTACTGATCAAGTTTGAAATACAAGAAAATACAAGAAAGTTGTATTTCAGGTTTGGTTTAGTCTTTTTGTACATAAAGGTTTATCCAAACAGCCTGTAAGAGTTTTAGATGGCTTTATTTCTTTGAAGCTGACAAAGCTGCGGACTTTGCTAAATCAGTTTTCTTAACAGCACTAACCTGCCAGAAAATAAGAGAAGGAACAGAAGCAGAAAAAACTTTTTCTACAGTCTTCACCAGCAAAACTTTTCCTACAGCCTTCACCAGCTGAGCGTGCTGTGACAGAGTGCTGTCTGGATAGCACTGAGAGGGCATTTAGGGAAAAGGTAAGGGAGTGCCATTAATACTTCGGAATACTTCGACAGGTGGAGAAGCTGAGCCAGGCATCACAGGAAAAGAAAATTGCCAAGCTTTGAGGCCAGTTAATTATACCAACTTCTTTTATGAACAAATTCCATGCACAGGGTTTCTTGATTGCTTTTAAAGCCAGATAGCAGAAGCGGCAGTTCTGTTTTATTTTGTGTGTTCCAGTCTTGCTTATTGGATTCACAGCATTAAAAACGTGTGTATTAGAACTACAAATTCCTTAGGCTAAAACAAAATGAGAGTGCATCGAAGCTTGATGGCTAAGGTGTTTCCTAATGTGAATTGCTAGATCACTCTGTCAGATCAAAGTAAGTAATGACTTACACTGAGTAATGACTAGTTATCATTGTCTGACAATTATTTTCTGACCTGCATGAAATGAATTATTAGTGGAGAGGTGCTACTGCAGAAACATGTTGTTTTTTAATATGAGGTGGTACACTTAGAATAGAGAGTGGAGCTGGAATAGACATGGCAAATGACCTCTCCTCGTGCCCGTAGATGTGATCTTAACTGAAGAGGGTTGGGGAGTGTGATGGTGGAACGTAACTGTGTTCCACCTGCTTTATGGGAAGGTGGAAAGAAACAAAATTTTCCAACACTCACTCATGCCTTCATGTCATGAAAATCCTGACTCTTTAAGAAAAGAGAAGCTGATACTGTGCTTCAAGACTGCATATTCGACCATAAACTCGATTACACAGACCTGTAACAGTGCTTTCTCAGCCTTGAAAAGACAGGGGAGGAGGGACAAACAAGGCTACAAGGACATTCAACATCTTGACCCTTTTTCATCTTGTATATCTTTGATATAGAGGTCAAGGCCGGGATTGGAAGCACAGTACATCTCGCCTTACAAGCCTTCCCAGTCCTTGATGTTTATTTTGGGCTTTCTAAGGTCTCTCTATACATTATCTTTACACTGTGATTTCGGCAGTTTTGAATGAACAATAATCAGCTTAGAAGCAGATGGGGTACTTGTCAAAAAATGGCAGGGGGAGAAAAGCCTCAGGGATGCTTGCAGTATTCAACAACCCAGTGTGAGCTAACATTTCAGAAAAACAAACCAGTCTTCCTATTGTTTCATGAGCCTTATCAAAATCTGCAGTAAGTCAACTTTCAGGCATTTTACAAGTCCCATAAGCAAAACCACATCCACATAGCTCCTTTGCAACAGCCCATGAATTAAAAAAATAACCAAAGAAATGTGCAATATGTTTATACAACAGCTATGTTAACTATTCCATGTCTTCTAACATTTTCCAGTATTCATTGTGCCAAAGACCCATTTTAATAAAGGGAACCTTGATACTAGGTTATGCAATGGATGGTTTTAAAATTACGTTAAGACAGGTGTTATCAAGCAGGTTGATCCACCAAGTATTTTCAGCTCTGAATTTTGAGGCAGAGTTATTATTTGAGAAACTTGTCTGACTTGTCATTTGAGAGGGTGCGATTGGGAATACTGTTTTGTAGTAAGCTTATTAATTAAACATCTGACGGTCAGAGCATGCCAGGGTAACCTATTTGATCAGTTCACAGAGAAGAACATTTGAAAAGGTCTTGTAAAAAATGCATTGTTGTTTTAAAAGCTTCATGAACTTGATTTTTCTGAACAACACACTATAAATTGTATTCATTACAGCTGTGTTCAGCCTATCAGGACATTGAAAAAGCCTTCAGAGCAATTGATGTCAGTCAGAATGGATTTGTGTCTTTGGATTACTTGAAGTCAATCATAAATGGCTTTATGTTTCCTTTGCCAAATGAAACTTTTCAAGAGCTAATGAATAGGTAAGAATCATATCATTTTCTTAGGGGACATTTTTTAGCGCTGCTGCCTTATAACTTTTGTGCTTATATGCTTTTTGTGACTACCATCATTAATTCATCTTACTTGTGCCTGTGTTGCAGTATGTATGGCACAGTATGTAAAAGCTGATGTAGGTGGGTATAAAAACAGGTTTTTTGCAGTAAGGTACATAAGTTTAATGGAGTAGAAGCTTTAAGTTACTGCTTTCTAACTTCTATTTGCTCCCAAATTTGTATTTAATTTCCTAAAGGGAGCATTACTGTTTTGCATTCAAATGACTAGTGATGTGGGATGGTGTGAATTTGCTGGAAGAGCAGCTTCACGACTCTTAGCATCATATTCGCATGGTGATAGTGTGACTCTACAAGCCTCTCCTTTTTAAATATGCTGGTGTGGCAAGGAAAAGAAAGGAAAAAGGAAAATTAAAGTCAATGAATTAACTAATGCTGAAAGCTTTCACTCTGCACTGCTCACTGTCAGTCACTAAAGATAAAGATAACTAAAGGGACACTTCTGTGCTGCATAGTAAAGCAATTTCATACCTGGAAATTTGAATTTAAACTAAAATGAGGCAAAAATCTTCTGAACCTAGGTTTTGACATTGTAAATATTTTTATTAAAACTGCTGTGAAGGTTGAGCAATATGCCAACTACTGGATTCAAGTCAATGTAATATTTTGCTTTAAACAGGCATCTTTGTAGTATTATCACCAAAACTCAAATCATCTTGTGGGCAGTACAGTGTACAGAAGATAACTGGATAGAAAACATTTTCCAGCCCAGCTTCAATGATCTCAGCAGAGTTTAGGCCACAGGACATTTTCCAAAGTACGATTTCCTGGACATGATCACTTCAGCTTATGCTAACTAGCTTCCTAAACTCATATTTCCTTTTTAAAGCCAAAATATCATAGGAATGGATGTTTTTGTGGTGTTTGGTTAAATCTAGACCAGAATCTCTCATGGTTAATCTTTTGTACTCAGAAACCAAAAACTGTGAGAAGAAAACTGCCAGAATATACGTTATACTTGTTGGCAACAGTGCCAAGGGCATATGGCCAGTCAAAGAGAAAGGAAGAACAACTTAACTCTTACACAGCATTTTTACTCCAAAATACTGCTTAAGCTTACAACAGGACAAGGCACCCAAATCATACTGTGTGAGGAGGTCAGTAACCAGATCATGCATTACTGCTTAATGATTTGACAATTTATAGTTTATCTGATTAAATTGTTGGAAGAATAGACTCATCCATGTAAATAATTAGTTGAGTTATTTTTCTCTTTATTTGCTCTAGTTATCTGTAAAGAGCTCTGTGCAGATATACGTTTTAGAGCAGCAGGTGCTGTATGAGTGTCATCTGCAGTAACCATATTGCTTTGTGCATTCAGCAGATAAATCTGATTTGCTTCTAGTCATTCACAGTGTGATATAACAATGATCAACTATTACTTTGTCAAAAAATTGCTATTATAGGGTTTTTTCAATTCATGTCACTTGCTAGTTTAAATCTTAAAGTAAATCTTGCTCTTAAGAGCAGTTGCATAATGGAAAGATTTCTTGCATGTATTCTTCCACTGGAGCTTTCTCTAGCATTTGAAAAATATAGTGACATTTTAATGATGCTGTAAACAGAAATGTTCAAGCCTATATATGCCATATCTCTTAGGTGATATTTCTCAGATAATGTAATTCAAAAGATCCACCAGGTGAATGGAACAACAGCAAAAGTTCCCCATAGTCATCTAATTCTAATAATGAAGTAACTTCATTGTAGCTGATAATAAATGTAATAGTAATTGATGGGCAAGGGACGTGATTTCAAGGTTTTTAAGATTCTATTAAAATAATATGACGTGAGATGTGCCAGGGAGCTGTTTATAAGAAATAATACATGACAGCATTTTATGGTTGTTTGAGATATTTACATCTCATGGACTCCTGATATAAAATTCAGGACCCACTGAAGTTGATGCAATTTTGCCTTAGACTTCAGCTAGGATTTCATCCTTGACTGGTTTAGGACCAGATCACCCACAAACTTATCTCTCAGTATATGTCCCCACGGCAGCAAGATCAAATACATCAGAGGCAGACCATTGAGGTGTACTTCAAAGGACATCATTCATCTGAGTCCTGAATTCCCTGAATTCCATCACTTCTACTCTTGAAAATTCTTTTGCTCAGAAGTAAAATATCATGAACTTGAGATTATATAAAGAATTGCATAAACTGAAGGAATTAATTTCACAGTATTTCAGCATTCCCACGTGAGAAATATTTTGGTTGTGTTTTGGAGCTTTGCCGTGGATTGTGTCCCTTCACATGTTGAGGGGTGTGAGTGAAGGGTATTCTTCTTGACAGCTGGGAGCAAATCATACATGACCAGTATGAAGGCTTTGCCAAGGGAGGGCCTAACTTCTAAGACTCCTTTCTGGTGGCTGCTGGAATTTCTAATTGGTAACTTTTATTTGTGGTATGAGGTAAATCATTGTGCTCAGTTGGTCAGGACTTTGGTGAATATAGTACCGGTTAAAACCACAAGGACAGTTTTCAGCAGCAGAGGTTGTTTTAAACTTTTTGTGTTACCCTCATACTTAATTTCTTTAATTTATGATTTGTATAAAAGTATCAGATGCTAAGGCACTGATGGTTAAAAATTTGTCAATGGATAGTATTTTGTAAAGGATCACTACGAGATGATATATCACATGGTTTTACCAGGTATCTGTGTTGTTACAGCTCTAATCAGCCAATTCTTTTGGAAGTATAATCTTTTGTACGTGGACATAACCATAAGCATACTTCTAAAAAGCCATGCAGAATTTATTTTTATTACTTCAATAAGTTAGCTGACCTACTATAGTAGATAAAATGTTGGATTACCACTCACAAAAGGTGCGCATTTTCTCTGGCCCTACAGTGGAACGATCATCTTATGCCTCAGTTATTCATAGAATCATTAAGGTTGGAAAAGACCTCTAAGACCATCGAGTCCAACCGTCAACCCAACACCACCATGCCCACTAAACCATGTCCCTAAGCGCCTCATCTACACGTCTTTTAAATACTTCCAGGGATGGTGACTCAACCACTTCCCCGGGCAGCCTGTTCCAAGGCCTGACCACTCTTTCAGTAAAGAAATTTCTCCTAATGTCCAATCTAAACCTCCCTTGGCGCAACTTGAGGCCATTTCCTCTCGTCCTATCACTTGTTACTTGGGAGGAGAGATCAACACCCACCTTGCTACAACCTCCTTTCAGGCAGTTGTAGAGCGCGATGAGGTCTCCCCTCAGCCTCCTCTTCTCCAGACTAAACAGTCCCAGTTCCCTCAGCCGCTCCTCACAAGACTTGTGCTCCAGGCCCTTCACCAGCTTCGTTGCCCTTCTCTGGACACGCTCCAGCACCTCCATGTCCTTCTTGTAGTGAGGGGCCCAAAACTGAACACAGGATTCGAGGTGCGGCCCCACCAGTGCCGAGTACAGGGCCACGATCACCTCCCTACTCCTGCTGGCCTATTTCTAGTAAGGGCCAGGATGCTGTTGGCCTTCTTGGCCACCTGGGCACACTGCCGGCTCATGTTCAGCCGGCTGTCAATCAGCACCCCCAGGTCCTTTTCCTCTGGGCAGCTTTCCAGCCACTCCTCCCCAAGCCTGTAGCGTTGCATGGGGTTGTTTTGACCCAAGTGCAGGACCCGGCACTTGGCCTTGTTGAACCTCATAGAGTTGGCCTCGGCCCATCGATCCAGCCTGTCCAGGTCCCTCTGCAGAGCCTTCCTACCCTCGAGCAGATCAACACTCCCGCCCAACTTGGTGTCGTCTGCAAACTTACTGAGGGAGCACTCGATCCCCTCGTCCAGATCGTTGGTAAAGATATTGAACAGGACCAGCCCCAAAACTGAGCCCTGGGGAACACCGCTCGTGACCGGCCGCCAACTGGATTTAACTCCGTTCACCACAACTCTCTGGGCCCGGCCATCCAGCCAGTTTTTTACCCAGCGAAGAGTGCACCTGTCTAGGCCATGAGCCTCCAGCTTCTCTAGGAGAATGCTGTGGGAGACAGTGTCAAAGGCTTTACTGAAGTCCAGGCAGACCACATCCACAGCCTTTCCCTCATCCACTAGGCAGGTCACCTGCTAATTTTTTAGCTTTGTCCTATGCATCCTGGATTAGCAAATGCTCTAAATACTATCTGCCACCATTTTAAGAATGCATTCATGGCATCATTCCACTCATGGCATCTAAACACTGTACTTAATGCTCTTCTAGCACAACTTGAAATCTGAAGGCCAGTATTATAACGATAAAGAGGGATTGTTTTTAAATAAAAAAATTATGCCAAAGTCCTTCCTCAGTTTTTATTCCCACTGACTTAGTTTTGTCTAAATAGGGCTTTCTTCAATTTAATCCATGAAACTTAATGCTGGCGAGTACCTCCTCCCCCGCTGCAAGGGCCTGATTCATTCCTTTCCGTGATAAAACCTGCAAGAGAAAAGTGCTGTGTTGGCCAGCCACAGGCAGAACTGGAAGAGGTCCACGATCCATTACCCATCTGCACAACGGGGGAAAACCACTGCACCTTGTGGACTGATCAATGGCACCACAAATCATAGCTAGTAATGCCAGACCTCCACACATCCGCATTAGTATTTCTTCCTAAGTTCCTTTCAGCTCCCAGAATTTTGGCAATTGTCACTGCCAAAGTCTGAGAGGCAATTGTAGGGCTTCTGAGCAAGGAGGTGGAAGTGGAGAGGTCTGTTGCGCTGATTGACACAGCTTTGGCTCGTTGCTCATTTTCAGTGCAGAATTGCTCTCTACAGTGCGATTTGAGTGATTTAGTAGACCACAGACATTTGAGTGTGAAGGGATCTCAGTTGGGGGCTCAAAATAACAGTTGTTATCTTGGCCTTAATTTTAAAGATCATCTGTTATTTCATACTGTTTGTTTCATATTCATTTATCCAAGACAATAATCAGATATGAAATATCTCTCCTTCCCACAGCTTTTTTTAATAACCCATCCCTCAATAGTATTGTTGGCAAAGCCCCTCCCTGCAGGGAATGAAATGGCTCCCCTGGTGAAATCCGAATGCCAGCACTGCTTCTGTCTTCACTTACCTTGAGTCATCGGCACTTGGCCCTTCCCAGCCTCTCTCCTGGGCTCTGGTGCAATTGTGCTGCTTGTGCAGCGGGAGATGCTCAGCCCTTGAGCCACTGAGCCATGGTGCGTGCCTGCTGCTCACAGGCAGGACCACTGTAAAAAGTCACATTCCCTCCTCTCCCATTAAATACCCCGTGCTGTCAGGTTGCAGTCGGCCAAAGCATGAATGCTGTGATTCTTGTAACTTTTGGTTTTAGCTTTGTTGACTGAGCTTGAGAAACTGCTGGGTAGTCCAAAAACTGGAAGTTTTTTGTAAAAGATCCAGGAAGTCTTGCATACCTCTGACTGCATTTGGTAATTTTTTAGCTTTGTCCTATGTCCTATATGGATTAGCAAATGCTCTAAATACTATCTGCCACCATTTTAAGGAGCATTAGGAGTTTTAAAATCTTTTCTGAGATGACTAGAGTAGCGAGTCAGCACGTTTCTGATAATATGTGAAGGTTGTAATTGCCTACAACTCCTCCTGAAGTAGGAGTGCGCGTAGCCATGCTCATTGGAGCTTTCCGCAGTACCATTGGAACTGTTTAGGAGATATGCCAATGGTGTGGGTTCGTGGGATCAGGTCCTTATTGATTTTAAAGTAATTATTCATGGAATACGATACTAGTTAACTTCCCAGGATTTTTAACATAGTTTAACACTTCCAGTACTTTTAAAGTTTTCAAATTTGGATACAGTGAACATCATAACATTTAAAAAAACCAACATACTATTCCCCTTAGTTAGTTCTCTACTGTTATGTGTAAATAATGAGAAGGGATGCATTAAATACTATCTCATTCTAGACATCTGTAATGTGAACGTCTACGCCTGAACTACTCCTCCTAGACTCCATTTTATAGTCACTGGAGAGAAACAACGGGCAGGATTCATCTAACCAGTTTTAGATGTCTACTTTAGGATGAGATGAATCCTGTCCTGAAAGTGCCTGTTTTTCCCCAATGACTATAAAGGGAACTTAGAGTGACTCACTCAGGTGCAGGCATGTACATTTGGTTAGATGAATTCTCGCTTGGGGTCTAGTTCTTCCACAGCTAGACATTTGGAATTGAGAAAATAAGTTGGCTCAGTTTACATATTTAGTAACAAAGAAAAGCTATGCAAGCTTACTCTAATTATGAATCTTGCACGCATTGATATTATAATGATGATGTGATGTTCTAATTCAAAATTCTTCTTGGAACATAGAGTGTTTTTATAAGAAAATCTTTTTAAAATGTGGTTTGTTTTTTTTTTTTTTTAAATCAGACTTGGACTGAAAGCCACAGGTGAAATTGCTTGGCAACAATTTTTAGAAAAATCCCGGGATCCTGGGAGCACCTTTGAAAACAAGCAGACAATTCCTATGAGAAAAAAACTGAAGTAAGTAGGAAGTTCCTTTTTTATGTGAGTAACCTGTGGTGTACATGTTTATTGAAAATGAGAAGTGTATCCAGTCGATGGTCACCCTTGATTAAATTCAGTTAAAAAATCTTTTGGCAATGCTTTCTCTAAGTGCACTCTTATTTTGAATCCTATCAAACCCTGAGTCTTAACGAGGTGATTTATTCTTCCTGCTCTGAGAAGAACATAGTGAGCAAAAGAGGATGAGACACGAAAGCATTGCAAAGTGTCTTTTTTCCTCTTGCAGAGTAAATCCAGCTAGAGATGATGAAGTTTTCTCCAGTGACGCTGTTCTTCAGAAGCTGCACAGATACATCCAAGATGCTTATCCCTCTTTAAAGCAGACATTCCTTATGCTTGATCAAGTAAGAACAATTATTTTTAGGTGTTGCCTCCATTAATTACTCTTACGGCTAAACATTTGTGTCTCATATCTGCTTCAAAGTAATCTGGTGGTTGTCAGTCTTTGTTTTCTGTTACAGCAGCACGCAGAGTCTGTTTTTCAAGTTTCTTTAACATAGATATGTGCAACTGGGGACTAAATAATCTCTAACAACCTCTCTGATAAACAAAAAATATTGACCTCCTACAATTTCACTGGAAGTTATGTTGGCCAGTTCTTTAATCATCCCTGTGGCTGCCTTTGAACCCCTGCTAGTTTTTCTGTATATTTCACGAAATATTATGACAGAAATGAGAATTGGTGCTTTCATAGAAGTTGCACTGGTACCAGAAAACTAAATAATATAACTTCTCAGATACTGCTAAGTGTTCCCTTGTTTCTACATCCAAGGATTGCCTGAGTCCCTTGTGCCTAACACCATACTGGCAATTTATTTATGCTTTGATTATATATTATGACCTGCAAATCTTTAAGAGTAACTGCTTCTTATAATTAAGATTCCTTTTCTATCCTGGGATATTTTCTCCATTTCTCATTGTAGGACTTTATTAGAAAGCTTATTCTTTGCTTGTACTTATTCTTCCCAGTCAAGCTGTATCACTGGTTGTTCTCTTCACCATTTTACCATTCTGTTTGTCTTTCAGTTATCTATGGTCATCTGACGTTTTAAAGTTTGGGGGTTTTTTTTTCAGGTTATTTGTACACGTGTGTATGTATATATGTATATAAATACATATACACAGAGAGAGCGAGCTGTGTTTACTCTGTTTATACACACTCACACACAGAGAGACACACGTATATGTACATGTGTGCATCAAAAGGATGTATCGCACAGGGCTAAAAATCAGCCCCTGCAAGACCTCATTAGAAACAGACCTACTTGAGAATGGGTTATCATCTACAATTCCATTTGAAGGTTTCTGTTATCTGGTTCTGTTCTCTACCACACTTGTTTGATGCCTGCCATTTGCATCCATAGTGTTCGCATTTCTTAGTCAAAATGGCATGCCACTGGGCGTGAGTAAGGTATACCATTGCCTCGGGCAGCGGACTGCCCAGGAGAGCAGCGCAGGCAGGGCCCCAATGCCTGTTTTGCCTCTGCCAGAGTCCTGGACAGCCCAGTTAGCTGCTACTTCCAAGTGAGGGATCCAGATGTGTTAATTTGCAGCTGTTGACATCCCTATGTTGACTGGTACCATTGATTATCTCAGTGTTGCGCATTATATCCTGATTATGCAGGGTTCATCTCCAAACCTGGCTCTGCGTTCCCTCTCCCCGCTCTTCCTCCTGCTCAGGGCTGTCTCTGGGCCCAAGCAGATCGCCTCCTCTTGCTGCCTACCGCAGCACACCGTCAAGGGTGGAAGCTCCCAGAAAAGCTGATTTCCTTATTGGTAAAATGAAATGCGATACCCACTGGCTTTGATGCTTAATGAAGAAGGAATAGTATGAAAAATGTTCAGTCTCATGTGATCAACACAAAAAAAGTCTTCTTGAATGTCATATTTCCTTTTGACACTAAGATCTGCATAGTAATATTTTGCAAATACTATTCTCCTGCTCAGCTGCTGTATGCGATAGTTCAACAGAGCAGTGAACTCACCAGTGAACTCATTATTAACGTCTAAACACGCATGAGTTTGTAACATTCCTAAATATTTATGTAACTGTGTGAGTGGGTTTTCAGCTCTTATGAATAACCCATGTAAACCAAGTAAAGACATTTCTTCATGTCTTAGAGTTAACAAAAGTAAGTTTCTTGCTCTTTTTTTTTCAGGAGGTAGAAATAGATTTGAACTTGAATGTCTTCTGTTCCAGGACTTAAATACATTCATGTTCTTATCTAAAAGTTTTTAACAGGTTCACGCAGCATGCTTCTGTTTCTTCATCACATCACTGCCAGCCCACAGCAACTGCCTGCTCCCTTTTTCTTCTAACTGATGCTTTTTTCTGAATTGTTCTCAATGTGTTGGAGTCTAAAATGCTACTGCTCCCTCCCTGTTAATCCATATTCTGAAAACAAAATCCCAACCTAGTATCAGTGCTTTCTAATGTGCAAGCTAGAAATATAATGTTCCCTGTAACTATACTACAAATTTGACTTTAAAATGTTGAATCAGATCGATGTTTTAGAAAAGGATGAGTGAAGCACCCTTTGATGTTCTTTTGTGAGTCTTGCAATATTTTGTGATTTATTTTAAAACTCAGATCCTAGAAAAAAAATAGTTATACAAGTGTTCAACACCAAAGAATTATTAATAAAACAACTTCTCTAGCCTCCTAAAATGTTTTCAGAAAAGTTTCTCCATATATTCTGAAA
This sequence comes from Calonectris borealis, assembly GCF_964195595.1. NCBI lineage: Eukaryota > Metazoa > Chordata > Aves > Procellariiformes > Procellariidae > Calonectris > Calonectris borealis. The sequence goes on along the minus strand of NC_134312.1, from coordinate 77,433,028 downwards.
CACAGAAACAAAAAGGCATTAAAAATAAAATAATAAAGGCAATATTCAGTATAAATTAGTTGAGGGTTTTTTCAACTAAAAATTATTATTACTATATATCCTTATTTTTATACATTCCATTATGTGGAGTGCATTGTTTGATAGTTCTTGTTCTTGATCACATGTGGTGTCTCAGTCACCTAAAGCATTGGCATTTGTGTCATTTGAAGATGTGACATAGTTCTTTCAGAGTCATATTGTTGCATCTCCTACAAATTTAGAAGTTTAGAATTGCAGTATCAAGTTGTAATTTTTCACCTGCATTATTGCATTGTTTTTATTTTAGTCTCTTTTAAAAAGAGATTGCTCATCTCAGGGCAAGGAATTCAGGTAGTATTGGAAAATCTCCTAACTCAAGTTCCTAGCTTAAATGCAACAGATTCATAAGAGAAACTAAGATGTTTTCTGTCCTGTGCTGAAACCTGGCATCAGGTAAACATCAGAATGTTCCCAGCGTTGTGAAAGGTTTAAAGGAACATAGTTAATGATTTTAACATTATACAGAAGATATAAAATACTATAAAAATATTACAGAACATGAATACCTATTTAACGTTACATGCTAAAGGAGACCAATTGGTTGTGATTGGCATTTAAATTAAAGATAGGCATTAATATGTGCAGGATAAGGCTACATCTTAATCTGAGATATAGCATTTTGGAAAAGAAGGGAGATGTCATAAGTGTGTACGTCCAAATACACCACCTAGCAATGAATATACATCCCCGTGGTCCCTGTGCACACAGGAGAAATTACAGAGAAGGCAAATCTCTTTTGATGAAGGGATGAAATCAGTGTGATAGGTAAAGTTAATGAGAATCAGAACTGTGCAGTAATTATTATAAGCTTATATTATATAATATAAACAGAGAGTGCTATCATGTATTTGTAAAAGGTTTATGTTTGCAATTTATCATCTGACTGGTAGACTGTAACTTATGTGTGACACTGACAGCGTTGAGCCTACTGTTGCATAGTTCACTCCAGTTTCAAAAGTAACTTCATCTGACTTTTTTTAGACTTTGGATTACCTTTTCGTGTTTAGTTCTGGAATATGAGCTTTGATAAAGAACTGTCTATCCTTACCAACTCTGTGGCCCTCATGATGTACAGAACTATGCTAAAATGCTTTTCTGACAGTTTTGATGGAGTGTCATGATATGTATGTTCCATGCACCGGTTTGTGTGATCAACCCTTTAGTGGACAAGCTGGATTTCTTTATTACTTTGATTTGCTACATATTGCACTTCTTAAATTGTAGACTCTGTATTTCTGAATTGAATGAGCAAATAATAGACTGAAAAAATTAAAGCTCTCAGTCTGGTTGACACAAGCAAAAGGAGCACTGGGCATATCTACAGAAGCAGTATTGGCATTTTTTATTAGATGGTTTTATATAGATGATGTATCACAATTCCTTTCTAATATAATTACATAAAAACTGTTCTTTTTAGCTCTGCAGTATTTCATCTATATACATATATATATATATATAAAACCACAAAAAGAAAGAATTCACCTAGCAATTTATAAGAAAAGAAATCAGTTTCATACATTGCAGTAGATAATAATAACGCCTACAACATTCAGGCCATGATTCAGTAAGGAACTTTACTACATGATTTTAATTCATTTACTGAATTGGAGCATTACTGAATGAAATTGTTAACAAAGGCAGAGGTATTCGCGATGGTGGAAAGACAGGCTGAAGAAAGAACTATTTAATCCCCAGCATCTAGAGGTTCCCACAGTGAAAGAAATACATGTAAGAATGGTTTATATTTATACATAACATCATGATTTTTTTGTTGGAATGGACCAGTACATCCCCAGTCACATCACTGATGCTGGACTGACTTAGATAGTGATCTGGGCAATAAAATTAAATACTTTTGAATAAATAAAATTAAATTTGCAAGGTGGCCAGACAAACAAATGCAATCTGCTTAACAAATCCTGATGTAATATATCTTAGTTTTCCCATATTATCTAAGGTTTGAACAAAAGGTAATTTATTTTTATCGTAACAGATATTTCATCTTCATGGGTAAGACCTAGTCATTCTGCACGATTGTTTCTTGTGAAGTACAAGCTCTCTTTGTAGCTTCAGTACCAGATTCCCTAACTTGTTTACTGGTGGAGGTAGGTATATTATCAGGTTTTGCTTCCATATGATTTAATGCAGTGACAACAGTCCCTAAAGAAAATTCAAATACCAGATAGTAGTTTCACAAGACCATTATCTTTTGATTGCAAAACTTTAAAGTATTTCCCAGACCAACTGATGAAGTAAATAATTGCTCATCCTCTATATTATTACTGCCACCCTGGATCTCTGTGGGGGACTAAAGGGAAACAGAATTTTCTTAGGGTGAATTTTATGAACAGAAAGATATTTGTCTAGTGCTTAGCCAGGAAAACTGAATCACTGAAGGAACTCTTTACTCCTAATTTTTCTGTTATTGTTCCAAAGCCTTTATTCCACTATTTCTTCTTCTTTCCCTCCATTATCTTTCCTCAGGTTTCTTTAGAGAAAATGAAGAAACAATTAAAAAAAAAAGTAAAAGTTCAGGAACAAATTTTAAATTATAAAATGCAACAGACAGTCATAGAAAAGAGTTGGTATAAACCCATATTTAAAACTCTCCTATATAAATTATGGATATTACTTGCCATGGGAACTGAGAGAAAAACTATGCCTTAAGTATAGCAAAATAAAAATATCCTGATTCTCTTGCACGAACACATCCATTGCCTATTACCTTACAGTCCAAGTAAGTATCCATTGGCATGACAGTGTGACAATGTGTCCCTGAGAGCTGATTCACCCTCATTAGCCAGGCCAAATATGCCAATAGACCCAGCCTAGTAGTATAGCTGATTTAAAGGATGCATACTAAGATGAAAAGGAAGCATGAGAAAAGAAAGAGGAAGTCCAAGGACAGTAGGTCTCAAAAGTTTTGGATTAACACACCACTGTCAACAGTCAGAATTTCTCAAGGCTCACTATGTACTTACAATTGCATGTTTAACTGAAATCTCTGTAATGACCCAAGTGTTTTCACAGCATTTACTCTGGCCTTATGGACCATCATGGCCATGGACCACACCTGAAATCTGCAGCCCTAGAAAAAGCTGTGCTCAAATATAAAATGTTTAGTTGAGTTTTTGCGTCATGTTCTGAAGCTATTCATGAAGAAAATCCTGCCACAGCTGAGTGAGCACTGACAAATGTAGGCTCATGTGCTGTCTATGAATATGCTGAGGATCTAATAACAGACATCACTTGATGGACTTTTGCATGGACTTAAGACAATGGTTGGGGTACATGATAACAGCAATTTAGACTCAACTTGACTCAACTGAGTCAAGTTCACTCAGATCCAGCAACTATTCAGTCAGACACAACTTTATGTGAACATTGATTCCAGACCGAGTAAGGAATGAAATGCAGCTGATAAACTGACCTGAATGTGAGCTGGTCTGTGCAAATCTAGTTTACATATCCATTCACTTGTGGCACAGTTTACCAGTAAACTAAATAATCTATCCCACGATAATGGAAAGGTCATTGCAGTTTCATTCCCATCGTTTTATTCTTCCATCCAGTAAATATTGCAGTTGTATGTTCACTGGGAACTGGAGTAAAAGTACTAGATTCAGTATACACAGATTATTGAAACAGCTACAGAGCTCTCAGTTATTGTAGGTCAATATGACCTAGCAGTGTAGAATGGCATGTTGGAATCAGCATTGCTTTAGTAAATGTTCGCTCTTTTTTATGCATGCTTTCTTTTTTTGTCTTAGAAACGAGATGGAAAGATCACAAGAAATGACCTTCGTCATGTTTTATGTAACTTGGTATTTCAAATGAAAGATAAAGACTTCCAGGAGTTAATTGAGATAATTGATCCAGAAAAGACTGGATACCTTGATTACCATGAATTTTTAGACTTGTTTGAAGAAAAAGAATCAGTAGTAAGCATTTACTTTTAATTTTCTAATCATAACCTCTTTTATAATAGCTGTGGCAAAATGCTGGATTGCGTTTTGATAAAACATTATACTCTGCACACAGTTTTTATCTGAGTTAGTATGTTCGCATTCTTTCCAGCAATGGAATAATCATAATCAGCACTTCTAGACTCTTCTTTCTGAAGCATCAATTGGAAAGCAATCTTATGGTTACTGGAGGTTTTTGAAAACTCCAGCAGAATCACTAGCTCACGTACAGCAGAGGAGGAACATCAGTAGTACTTCTTAGCTTTCAGTTGTCAGATCTGTTTTGCTGATATTTTGCTGTTTCTTGTTTTATCTATTATTCTTTATAATATACATCGGTTCAAAATATATGCTATATACTACACAGACGTTGCATATTTTCCTGGGTACAGCTTTGACACCTTCTGAATTTGCAGTCGTCTTACAATGTTTTCCTTTAGAACCGTTCACCGAAGGTACAGAGAGGTTATATCCTGAAACCCACAGTCAATATTTCTGTGCAGTATGTCCGTTTCCTTTGACAGAAATAAGTCAATACTTTTTTGCTTACCAAATGATTCTAAGAAATAATCTAAGCCGCAGTTTGAAAATCTACTTCGTAATTTTAAGAAGCTGTTCATAATTTTTCATAATTTTCAATATCAAATCCCTTTTAAGTTTGCATTAGTATGTCAGCTGACTAACTCCATATTTAGCTTTGTCTTAGGTAATGTGGATAGTGTTTTTGAGAGATATCAAAGGAGAGCAGTAGTGTCAAGAGAGATACTAGATGCACAAAAAGAAGGTCCTGATGAACAGCCCTGAATGGTGTGCATTGCTTTGAAAAGCTTTGATGTTAGGAGCTGAAACAGGTTGCTTTCCACTCTGATGGCTCCAACAATAGCAACATTTGATGCAGCAGCTCAAGTCCCTTCCAGCTGGTTTTGAGTAGAATAACGATCTGGCTGAAATTCTGGGGCAAACTTCAGTAGTTGTAAAATTAGCAGGCTGGGGAAAATGCAAATGCTGACAGTGCCTACATGCGCAACTGTGCGCACTAAGTGGGATTTACAAATTAAGCTGGTTAGGCTCATATTAGAGGTGTACACAGATAACAACCCACTTTTGTCATTTGAAATAAGCATCCCAAATGAAGTAAATGCTAGCATGAGGGAAGGCAAGTAAAGGAAATGTTAAACATCACAGACAATTGTTGCCGTGGGATAAAATACCACCAGGGATGAGACAGTAGCCACGCATGACCCTGGCAGCTGTGGTTTCACACTTTGAGAGTGATTCTGTCCTGAGGAGTGGGTCTGTTCTGGAGTCTGTGGCTGGGTTTGTACCCAGATCCTGATGAAAAGCAGCTTCAAAGAAGCCTGAGTGTCTGGCAATCCTTGTGTCCTGCGTGGTGATGCCAGCTCCATCAATGTGGCTCATTCTGTAGAAAAGGCAGATTACAGGTTATACAAATGAAAGAGGACAACTTTTTTCAAGAAATCTCTTCATTTTTATCATTTCTCAGAAATTATTTGGTCAGAGGAATCTTGAAAGAAGCAATGGGCAGAATCATAGAATCATTAAGGTTGGAAAAGACCTCTAAGATCATCGAGTCCAACTGTCAACCCAACACCACCATGCCCACTACACCATGTCCCTAAGCACCACATCTACACGTCTTTTAAATACTTCCAGGGATGGTGACTCAACCACTTCCCTGGGCAGCCTGTTCCAAGGCCTGACCACTCTTGCAGTAAAGAAATTTCTCCTAATGTCCAGTCTAAACCTCCCCTGGCGCAACTTGAGGCCATTTCCTCTCGTCGTATCGCTAGTTACTTGGGAGAAGAGACCAACACCCACCTCGCTACAACCTCCTTTCAGGTAGTTGTAGAGCGCGGTGAGGCAAAGAAGGCGTTAAGTACCTCAGCCTTATCCTCGTCCTCAGTGGCAGCGTTCCCCCCCACATCCAATAGAGGACCTGGGACCAATCTAGGCCCCCAGACAGCTAAGACAACCCAAGGGGCATCTCCACCTCCTTCCTTTCAGCTGAAATTTTGCATAGTACAGTGCTTGGTCAGATCTGCAATTATGCTGAAATTTTCTGTCAAAATGTGATCCTGTGTTTGTTTCTTCTCAGAACCTTCTGGTTTTAATGTATTCAATTTACAAGTGAAAAACACTTTTATTCTAACTACCAGTGCTACAGACAGATCCTAAAGCAGGTTCAGTAAGCCAGATTTTGTCATTATTTTCCCCTGTGCAAGCCCATTGTCTTCAAATTATGCCCTGAGTAAGTTGAGTGCCACTTGCAATTCATTCAGTCCTAGTGGATTTTGTTTTACAGGACTGAGGGGAGAAACAACAGTAAAAGCTCTGCATTGTGGTAAGTCAGTAGGCATGCCTCTTCAGTCACTTAAAGAAGTAGATCTATGAAGTGAGGTATACGCTTTCTCGCAGTCACTTTTCAGTCAGTTTTCAGGGTAAATTTTGGGCCTGATGTTGCATCATGCTTTGAAATTAGTACACTAGAATTGTTTTAGTTGAACATAACTTTGTTTTAAATTGGATGGTTCACGAATAGCTTAATGGAACAAACCAAATAAAGAAGCCTGCTCTTCTTATTCTAGCTTGTAATACTGTAAGTGATAACATGGTTCATTTTCAGTAAGTGTGGTCTTCCAACATTAGATTTATCATTTTAGTACATTTTTTCATGTAGTAATACTATCATAGTTTAAACTCAGGGACGCTTTTTTTTTTTGTCTTTCCTGCATTGCTAATGGAGGAGATCCTTTCAGATAAAAGCACAGAAAATTGGAAAGATTTTCATAAGGCTTTGCAGTCCTATGATTCTAAGTGTACTGGCACTATTAACAGAAGTAATCTAAGGAAAGTCCTACAGCTGTGTTGTCCCTCTTTGTCAGATGAACAATTTATGAAGTAAGTTGATGATGTGTGAGTTGTAACAGATTTAATGTAATTTCTTTTCTTACCATATCTTTCTTCCTATCTTTTAATATGACAGCTATAGCTGGAGGCATTAAGTATTTTGGTTTGCCTTAAGCATATAGAAAAGAAAAGGTCGGGGGAAGAAATGCCCCATTCCTCACATGATCAGCTTGTAAATCCCATATTTATTTTCATAACAATTCCATGTTGGAAACTCTTGTAATTTTGACATTATTTCAACATTTCAAAGGTGAGACGAGCCTTTTCTACAAAGGAACAACTGATGTGCTAGAGATCCAAGACTTTATCAAACATTATTTAGTATTTCCAAACATAATGTAATACAAAATTAATTAAATTAATGTTATGTTTTTCCTCAGTAGACTATTTTTGTAAAGAACAAGGAATTGAAATTTAATATTGTCAACATGAAATCTCATTTTCAATACGAGCAGGCTCCCCAAAGTGGGGAGTCAAAAGAGCTACAAGCATGCAGAGCACGGGGTCAAAATACCTCTGTCCAAAGAAGAGGGAATTGTATTAGGCATTTTATTGCAATAACATTTCAGTTAGGTTATAATCGGGTCTAATCTACTCTCTCAGGAGCTCTAGTTTTCTCTGCTTACAGCCAGTGACTTTCAGAAAGATGTGGAATTCTTTCCTTCCTTTGAAAACATAATAGGAAAATCAAAGAAATCAGTTCCAGTCTGACCCTTAAACCCAGTGTCCTGCTGATCATTGTGTATGAGGAGCAAACACAACAGCATCAATAGGAAATGGCTTTTGGAAAATAATCTTTGATCCTGAAATATGAATGAGCATGAGCGTGATCAGTAAAACCAATTCTACTGTATGCATTTTCCTTTCTACAGATGGCTTAGAGAAAACTTTGGGTGCTATGCATTGGGTTCATAAAAGTCATGTTCCTAGCACAGTGTGTTATAACTATGTGCTTTCATCGTCTGTCAGTTTTATAGCTCTGTGTTTTGTAGTATATAATCAGTGGTCATTGATCATGAACAAGTAATTATCCTTTGAATTACCTGGGACTCAGCAGTTATACAATTTTCTAAATAATGTTTCTACCATTATTTGTGTCAATGAGAGATCTGTACTATATGAAAAGTCAGGAGTTACAGCCACTTTGAATTGGAAAGTGGTTTTTACTTGAAATTCTAAACATTCCCTATAAGAAAATAATATAGAGTAAAGCAATGAGAGGCAAACTGTTTAATTCATTCATCATTGTGGTCAATGGCTGTTTTGCTTTTGTTTTAAAAGGATGTAAGATAAGCCTTGTGAGATCAGTCTAGCGAAATGCTGAACACTGAGGTTGTGTTCTAGCAAAGCACAGCAAGAAGTGGGTATAATACTTTTAGGATGTAACTTTTCAACGTTACAGTGAACATTGAGCACATTCGTGTATTTGCGTTATTGAACTGTGACATTGTTGAAAAGTGCAGGTATCTACGTTTAGCAAAGCGAGATGTGGAACACCATAGATGGGATGAGTCTGGATCTTTTTAGAGGAATAGCATCTAAAATATACATCTAAAAGATAAGGTTTGGATTCCATTGTCAAAGACATCCAGGGACATATAGTCTTGCATTGGCCGTGTTCAGTCCATGAAAAGAGGGTCTCTTAATTCTTCTGTAGTAAAAATTTCTAAAGGCACCTGTTCTTAGCAGTATCATTCATCAGGGTCATGTTCTAGAGAGCTGGTGACCACACTGGCGAAGAAATGTAATTCTTATAATAAGACGAAGAGAGAATTTATACTCAACCATGTAATAGATGGCCTACTTGATTGGAGAATTATTTGGGTTTAGGATAAATGAGTAACAATATAGCTAATTAAGTTAGAATGGCTCATCCACAAGTGAGGAGATATTCTGAAAAATCTCCTTTTTATAATCTACTTTTAGGGTTGTCATTCTATGATTTAGCCTGACTTCTTAAAAACATGTTTTGATTCACATCTTTTTACCAATCTGTATTTCTTTGTTTTAAACGTGGCATTATTTTTTATATTAAATCTTATTTAAGATTATCCTAGGAAAATGTTGTGGATTATGCAGGGAAACAGTGGATGGCACTGTTCATTCGCTGCTCTAATTTGGTAAGAAATGCCAGATTTAAAAAGGCTGTATTTTAAAATATTAATAAAAAAAAATGTAATTGACTCCTCTAAATGCATACACACTGGGCTTAAGACTATCACATCTGTGCTGGGAATGTCATAACCAGATTGGGGATTTAGCACGGGTGCTTTAAGGGATGCAGGGTTTTTGAGTAAAAGGTGATGAAGTGACTGAATTACAGTCTGAATTCCAGTGGTTCAGCTACATCAGTCTTATTTATTTGAAATGATACTTCTGCTTTGGGGGGCTTCTACTATAATTGGACTTTTGCATTGATGTGACTCATCCTGAGGCACTTGAGGACAATACTGCTATCACTGCAGCAGAATAGCTGGCATGCTTGTCCCAGATGGCTTCCTGTGAGATGACATTCAGACTGGGGAAAATAGGGAACAATTTTTAAGGGCATTTGGAAGCCTTTTATGGATTACACTCACAAAGCAGATGTTGCTCTGTAGTGTTCACAGCCATTTTCTGTGTGAAGGCTACACTTGTTTTAGCTGAGCAGGGCTTCAAAAATACTAGAAAATGGAGACTCTTTCTCCTTCCTCTCACCTCCCTGACACTTTCTCCCCTGCTGTGTATATGGTGTGGATTAGATTTCTCAAAAGAAATGAAAGCTTTGATTTCTTTTTTTTATTTTTTTCAGAAGGAAGGTATTGAGGCACTTGATATGTTAAGTTACAAGTGTTTTTTACCACAGGTATTTTTTTAGTGTCATTCTAAATAGAACGGGCACTTGGGATAAGTGGAGTGCAGAGAATGCCATGTGTCCCCAGCACAAGGACAGGAGCCTTCTCCTTTCATCCAGGAATGCCCCAAAGCTTTATGAACCTAAGTGAAATCCTGGAAGGCTGGACAGCTCAGTGAAGCAGTGACACGGTGATGACAAGGGCTCTGATTCACGAGCTCTGCTAATTTATATGGCGGTGATTTAAGAGGGTAATTTAACAGGCCCAGGGAACTACCAACTCGATCTCTTTGCTGGAAGTTACCCCCAGAATAACAGAAGGGGCTGAACAAACAGTGTGTCTACTCCTGGGCTGCTAAGGTTCACATCCAGGAGTATTAACTTAGGCCACTAGTGATTTCATTTTATATTCATATGCCAGGCAGCAAGTTAAGGTATACAAGGGCTTTCATTCATGATTTCTGACAGATTTAGTTGTGCAGTGGCTGTGATCTTAGCTCCCTCTTCCACCAATGCAGCTGAATTTGCCAGGTCAGTCTCGGGTGAGCCAAGTTTCTTCCAAGTGTCCACCATATAATTCAAGCGTTAATTATGCAGGTTATTCACAAAGGGTAACTGTAGGTAGGGGAGGCTTGTGTCCTTAGGCTCCTTCTAGAGTCAATGGAGCTCTTCCAGGTAATGATACAGTGTTTAAGTTAGATTCCTGCTTTTTCTGTAGGCTACCAGAAGGAGCCTGGGAAGGTTAGTTTCCAGTGCCTAAGGATAGCCTTCTGAATAATGCCCTTAACTGTATATGGAAAGGAAATGTGTTACTTTGATCATCTTTGCCTTAAGATATTTGTATTATGCATTATTCTCAACCTCTCAGTTTATTTTAAATTCTTATTTTATCCAGGTTACACTATAAATACAAGGATAACTCTTCAGATGGAATCTTTTACAAGATGCTTTTGGGTAACTTAAAAGTTGCTATTCTTTCTGGTGACTTAAATGGTATCAGCTCACATATATCAAAGGAAAAACAACAAAGAGAAGAAAAAAGGCAAACAGAGCTTTCAAAAAGGTACTGTTATTACAGACAATTTTCTATTTAATGTAAAGAAAAAATATGTATGGAAAGGAGACTTTCAGATAGACTGAGGATACATGCTGTTTTTCTAATGGTAAGTATTGTCCTAGGCTGATCTCTCATTTTGCAGAGATATATTCAAAATTGTACAACACTTAAAGCATTGCATCAGAGGGGAAAACACACATGGATCATTCGTCAAAGAGTCTAGGTAAAAATGTTTGAACTCACTTTACAGGGCCCTCAAGGATTATATCTCAGTCCCTCATTCAAAAATTGGGGTTTTGCCCTCTAGATAACGTCTGAAGAGTAAGCTTGTGATCCCCTGTAGAATCAGTGTGGCTTATTATTCAGGAACTGGATTTGAACATTCTCAGAGGATCAGGAACTCTGGCACCTCTGATGGCTGTGACTACTGCAGGCCATAGCTACAGCCTCCAACTGAACCAGCATCATTGATATTGGCATCCAGGTTACAAAGGTGTATGACCTATTGATTCTCCTCACCTTTTACTTTTGAATATATGTAAATGCCTGCATAATCTGGGGGGGAAACAACAAGCTTTCCCTTGTAATGGGATGAGCTTCTTCTAAAAATATTTTTTTCTTATATTTGGATGATAATCTACATCTACGGTCAGACCCACGACACATGTATTTCCTTTCACTTGAGCCCAGAAAATGTTTTACTCTAATATGTCCACTGCCTATCTTCCCTCATTTTTAGGCTAGTGTTCCATAAAATAGAATGTCCTATGCAAAGCTCACAGTTCTATCAACAGCTCTCAAGACAGGAGTATGCCCTGTCTTGCCCCAGATTCTCCTCAGACTTCCTTGTTTCCTCTTCAACGATCTGACCTTTTTGTGTTTTTGAAGTCCCCATCTGAATCCCCTTCAGAGCAGATCTAGGCATTGCCTTATTTGTGCATTCACATGTCAGAACTTATTCCTACGACTCAAAAAGCCCATTTCTGTTGTCTCTGTTCTGTTGTCTCAGAGCCTTGCCACAGGATCTCCACACACTTTTCAAACGTTGCAGGAACACCAAACATAGGTATAAACAACGGCCTCCGAGCTCTAACGCTGAATACCAATTTCAGTGCCACTCTTAATGCAAAATGCAGCAAAGCTCTCACAAAATGCTTTGTAGGCCCACCAGGACCTTCATGTTTCTGTCATGAACATAGAGAAATTGGCAGTGGATATTTGGCATTTGAATCAGCAATATGAGGATTCACATGCCTGCTGAAGGACTCTGCTGAAGGACAGCTTGCACTCACCAGAATTCACTTATCACTCTTTGCCACGCTCTGCTGTAGAAAGGCAAAGCAGAGGAGGAGCATGCTATCCATCTTCTAAAGGCCTCTCAGGCACTGGGACATCCTTCTATCTCTCCTAGAGAGGTCTTAGGATGATACAAGCCTTCTGGGATATTTTTAAAAAGACCGCAATCTCCTTTACTTTCTTGTCAAGGTGACTGTTGGCTATGAGGCCTTTGAACTGCTTTATACAGTGCGGTCAGTCGCTAGCTATTGGGAGGATGTCAACTGTTTGGAAGTGTTACCTGGCTACCTGCCAGCAGTTCATGTGAGACAAGTTCTCAGGCACACGGCTTGAGTCATTTCACTACATCAGGCCCGCACAGGAGGGAGTCAATCCCTTGTGCAGAAAGCTGGGACCATGCTGCAAACGTACCAAGTCTGAACTTTTATTTATGACGTTGACAAGAACTGTTGGTTTAGGCATTCTGACAAGTTTAAAACAGAACCTTTGGATGTTTGGTTCCTGAATTGGTCAGTGTCTTGGAGCTATGTCAGATGAGTTGCTCCTTCTGTAAGTATAAGCAGTGGTTTACATCTTCCCTTCAGTTCCTCTTGTCCCAGTGATATTCTGTGGTGGCCAAGTCAGTTCTGGTGCCAACACCTTCTGAGCCTTCTAGCCTGGAGTTCAAGGCTTCTGTCCCTCCTCCTGAAACTGCTAAAATGAAACTTCAGTATCCTTATGAATCTTAATGTCACCTCTTTCCTTGTTATATCATGGGTGCTGTGTGGCTCTCATTTGCCAAATTATGTCTGCTCCTCTTTTTACCGAGAATTCGTGACCAGTAATGGAAAAGAAATATTACATGAAGTCTCTAGGAAAGCAAGCCTGGCCTCTTTCTTACCAAAGTGGTGATTTTGGACCAATGGTCTGTAACAGGTGGACTATTGATATTTCCACATCTTTCCTCCTGTAAGTTCTTTAACAGGTTGGAGTGGTTAAGGTGTCCCTACCTGTGAAATATCCTGTTCCACAATGGCCTTCATCTTAATCCTCGGGACTTTTAGTAGACTGCCTCTGTCTCTGAAATTCTTTCCTAATTTGGTTTTGTGAGACACTAGGAAATATCTAAGACCTTATGGTTGGCTCCTTCTATGTAATATTTTTCAGGAACAGCATGTTCCTGCAGATGCATTCCAAGATTGTCCCCAAAGCAGAATATGAGCTGTACTTCAATCAAGAAATCAACCTGTTTGTTTTCTGCAAGCTGAGTTTGTCCCTCCTGCTCTTGAGGTTGAAAGATCTTTCAGAAATTTCTCCAGTTATTTTTACTGAGGTCCTATGCCATTTCTACTGAAAGACTGTCAAAGCAGAGAGCTGGCAAGATTAAAAAAATGCAGATGACTCACCAACATGGAATATAGTTCTGTCAATAGGACACAGTATGCTAAACTCGAGATAAATCAGTGGCCTCACTAGTAAATATCTCAGTCCCTAACTTCTGCTGAGCCACCATCGGGAGCTTTATTCATACCTTCAGCAAGCATTCTGGCACCCAGAACTGATGTGTTAGAGTAGACGGTTAGGTTAGGTTTGTCAGGCCTGAATGAAGAACTTCGAGACCCAGTCCCAGTGAGATGAGAATGTGCAGGGAGTAGGGTTTGGTGTCTCACACAGTTGTTAAATGTACTTGTGGCTTATTACTTGAAGGTAGAAAAAGAACATACTTCTCACTGAGTACTTCAAGCTGGCAGCTGGGCATGTGGTACGTGGCTAGCCCAGAGAAGCACATATGCTGATTGCTTGCCTAGCTGCTAACAAATGGAGAAGATAATGTCCCTGCCTTCCCAACTAGGAGAATGAAGAGTCCCTCTCCGTTTCATGACTGTCAATTTCACAAAACTTGTAACCGCTGCATCTGAAGACCCCTACCCCTCTCAAGTTTGACTGAAATTTGTAGATGGACTCCAAATTTAGGGGAAAGACTGACAGTTGTGGATGAAAGGGCTGATTGCATTATTCTTATTTCCCTGGGAAACCAAGGTAAAAGTGGTGCTGGTTGGAGGGGAGTATAATTTAAAATATAAGCGTGCCTGAAATCAGGGTAGATCTCAAGGATCCCTAGTGGCTCTTGTGTCTCTTAACAGGCTTTGAACTCTTTGTGACTCTGTAATTACTGCCTGAAAGCAGGAATAGATTTCTTAGAAATATGTCAGTAACTCTCCAGTTCTTCTCCTTCCCTCTTTTTAAAACTTAGTGTGTTTGCTTTTCTCCATAAATTTGGGAGATAATTTTAGCCAGTTCTTTAAGAACCAATATGAATACATAGCAATATTCTGTAATTTGTTCTTTCCTTATTTGTTATTAGTAGTCACTGTTCAAGCAGCTTGCTTATATTTGACTTTATCGAAAACCAATACAAAAAGAGGCTTTAAGTGCTTCATCCCCTTAATGCAATCTGTTGGTAGTTTTCTTTCTCAGTTAAATAGAAAGCCAAATTTTTTCTTCATCCCCCTTATATTACTGAAGCATTTATAGAGTGAGTTCTCATTACTCTTGATATTTTTTATATTGAATCTCACATTGTGTTGTGGCCTTTCAGATTTTGCTCATATATACTCATGCTTCTCTCTTACACTGTGATGGCATGTTTCACTGAGGCACTGCCAGCTCTCCTTAAGTTATTTTCCCTTTAGACACATTTCCCATAAGACTTCAGTTCCTTGAGAAGGTAGAAATCTACTTTTTTTCACTATTCTCCTGCCTTCCTTTTACAAGTGTCATAAAATCTGTCATTCCATCATCATTCCTGCCTAAGCTGTATTTCACCTTTTCAAGCAGTTTCTCTGTGTTAATTAGGATAAAATTTAGAAAGACTTTCCCTTCACTAGATTTTGCAGCATCAACAGGATCTCACTGACACATTCTGATAATATGCTGGACAACCTGTGTTCTGCTGTAATCATTACTGAACCAATTACAACCAGCTCTTTTATCCTGGGTGATTTTGCTTCTTTTTTTTAAATCTCCAAATCTCCAAGAGCTTCAAATCTAAATCCTGTTTTCCCTGTTGGTGATGTATAGTAGGCATCCTACCATTGTAACACTCATATTCTCATAGGTTTTTATCAGCAGAATTCTAAATAAGGTGTAATTTACTGAACTGTAAGATTCCAGGATCTTCCAAGAACCATAAGGACTTCCAGGTCCCCTTCTTTATACCACGTTTCTTATATTCGTGTACTGACAACCAGCATGCTTGATCCATTCTGTCTGGTTTTGTCTCTTCTATGACCCTGTAATGTATAACCCTATTCCAAGTAGTTTTCGGTCCTCAGCTAAGTGGCTGTGGTTAATACCTTCCTGTGAGCTTTTATGTCAGCTCCTTTCTTCAATCTAGTCTAAGGCTTCCCTACTAAGTTATAAAGCTAGAAGATAAAGAGAGCTTTTTGTGATCAAGCCCCTGACAGGGAAGATGGTCTTTTAGATGACATCCTGCAAGTAATGATTCATTTATTTCCAGGACACATCCAGCCTTTGCCTCAGTCTTGAACTTCAATAAGGAGGAAGGGTATAAAGAACATTTAAGTTTACCTTCATCACCTGTCCTGTAATTACTTTTTCATTTTCGCAGGGTCATTCATGGCAAGGCCTATGTTGATAGGCAGGAGAATATAATAATCAGTGGGATGGGGCAGGTAAAGTTGGTAATTCAGGCAAGGTAGCAGATATCTCAGAAGACCAGGTGCCTTCAGCAGATGAGTCCATCTGAGATCCTCAGGAGGGAGTTACCAGTCACTATCATCTTTTGATCCCTTTTGGAAGGCTTAGAGTTAATCTTCTGTGTGCTGCTCAGATCAAAGTAAAACTCTTTTCATTAGCATATTTTTAGAATAAGAGTTAAAATGTTAAGATTATCTTCAAGTTTAGGGAATACTATAAAACACACTTAATAAATTTATAAAATAAGACTGCTGAATATTTCTGCATTTTGCTTATATGGAAACACATGCTCTAAAATTTAACAAAAATAATTGCTCTAACTTTCCTATTCATGACTTATAGTAAATCCATAATGGATGTAAAATAGGTACAAGTGGGACACACTACATACCCTTTAATTTAATTTCTTTTCTGTCTTTAAAAGTTATTAAATATTTAATTGTTATTTATTTTAATGGCTTATTGATGAAGGTTGTGGTATTTCAGCAAGAAGAGCATATAGTCTATATCTATGGACTTTCTTATAGGGCCCAAGAAAGAAAGGTATTCTGGCCATTCCTCCAAAGGGAAATAGCATGGAAGTGATTTACTTGGGATCCAGGAAGAGAGAAAACATCATAAGAGATATTTTTTCCTTTTAAAATCAATGGAAAGATTTTAATTAACTTCTTTCATGTTAGCTTAGCCATCTCATGTTAACTGAGGAGGTATTAAAGGACAAAGGTGGCTCCTTAGCTGGTGTAGAAACTTGGGCTCATTAGAAACTAAGCCTGTGATTTGGAGGTCTATTTGCAAAAGAAATACTTCAGAGCAGTATTAGTCAATTTTTGTTTTGCTTTGGTGGTGTTTTTTTCTTTTCTGTAAAGCAAGCTATACATTAGAAATGTTTGCACAATATAGGCCTTGGAATCAATGTGTGCTCTAACTTGATCAACCTATCATTTCGTTTTGCGTCAAAGAAGCTTTTTCAATGTCTATGTCTTGTCATTAAAGCAGTCTTGTTCATTATTGCTGAATCAAATGGTTCAAACTACAAAAAATAAGCGACTTGTCTTCATGCACAATCTTTCAATTTTAGAATCAAGCAGATTGAAGATCAAGCTAACAAATATGCCCAGAATAGAACTGTTGATGAAGTAATTAAAAGGCTGAAGGACAGAGTGATACAACAGGCAGCAACTATTAAAGACAGTTTTTTTTGCCTACAACAAGCAATCACATGGGAAAATTAATAAAGCTGGCTTGCAGAAGGTAGGAAAAACGTTAGCTATTTTTCTCTCTCCTGTACTTTTCCCAGAAAGACACTTATTGTCTTAGCAATGTGCCTGCTCACACAACTAGAGTTAAATCCTCCAGGACTGTTTCAGTTACTGATGAGCTAAACAGGTCTCGTGCAGGTTATTGTATGAGAAAGAATCTCAACTTGTCTTTAAAGACATAAAAATGTCATCCTGTAACAGCACTACACCTTGAAAGCTTCAACTGCTCCCAGTTGCCAAAAAGAACATGTATGAATTGGGACTGGCAAGACACAGCTGGGACTTGGAGGTCTAATATCAACCAACACCACACGTCTTATGTGAAGTGAGTGGGCATACCTTAAAGAATCACCTAAGACTTAACTCAGAGTCCTTAAGCCCTCTTTGCAACTCCACAGTGGTAGCTGGTAGAAACTGGATATAGGTAGATGAAGAATAAGATTCTTAACAGATACAGCATGGCACTTCAGGGAGAATGACCTAAGTTAATTTTATACCGTCTTTCAGATTTCTGAGCCTCAGCTTCCTCTGAACCACTCTTGGACTGCAGTGTGGCTCGTGATCACATTGGAGCTAAGGGGCACCCCCTGGGGTCCCCGGCTCTCTTCCTTGCTCACTCTTGCTCTACTTTCAAAGGAGCCTGCAGTGACTGTGTCAGGGAAATCTCCTCCGGACGTCTAGTAGCATTTCAGGACATAGACTGGTCCCCAACAGGAGAGGAGAACCTTTCTGTAGCTCTTATCTGAACTCAGTGGATTTGATCATGTTGTAAATTTCCAATGTTGGGTGGCTTTTGATACTGGGCTAGCTGATTTGGGTACAGCACATCTCAGTGCTTAGAGGATCCACAATAATACGAACATATTGAAATTGTATAGTTTTTACTTGCCAAGACTTCCAATTGAATTTTGTAGGTGTCTTTTTTGAGGTAGGGTTTTCTGTGGTGTTCCCAGGGCCCATCACAGCCTTGATGGCTTATCTGACTGCGTGTTGTGCTTTGGACAGACGTGAGGTCATGGATTTGGGATTGTAGCTGTGATGCTGATGGCACCCAGCTGTACATTTATTTCTTTTCACATTTCAGAGAAAAATGCTTTGCTGAAAGTTGAGACTGGGCAGGAAAAGAGACACGATGGCAGTAACATTTCCCTAGTCTACCTAGGTTTAAGCAAGAGCTGCTGCTGAATAGTGTTACGACAGTAATGCATGCTCTGCCCTTTGTCCGGGCGCTGAAGTAAGGTAAGAGTCAGCAAGGGTTAAACCAGAACTGTATTTTTATGGCCTGCATAGTCCCTTGAGAAAGTTTGTCCCAATCTGGTTTTACTCTGGGTCAGTAATAAACATCATCTCCCCATCCACGTACCATGGACTGTACATGTTTTCACCAGCTACTGTTGCAGGGCCAAATGTACTGACTGTAAGGGGGTGACAGGCTGTTGCCTTCCTTTCTCCCCTTCTTAACATAGACCTCTGAGGTATGTGCTCCACACCATATGACAGGACGAAGGCTGTTACTATAGAGCCTTCCCCCGCGAACACTGTAGCTGCGTTCAGCCGCACATCTTCTTACCCTCAGGTGGATATCTTTCTGCAATTGTGTGCAGGAAGTGAAATTGCTTTGAAATGAAGGGAGGGAAAGAGGGAGACAAAACAGATAAAACATTTTCCATTTTTCTTAATATTTTCTTGTTAATAATACACTTATTAAGAACGTGTTAAGCTGCAACCCTTCCTCCCATACAGATCTGACATCTGTGGCACATAATCTTTGGGACATTGGCTTTGGTTGCTGTCATTTACACTACAATGCGATACCTAAGAGGCTTATACGTTGCCTGCAGCTAATGCAGTAACGTGCATTTTGTCACTATTAGGCAGAACAAACTCATTCTACCTCATGCTTTTTCTTCTGCATTGGCTGTCTGTGTACAACTCACGTTTAAGGTATTTGTATAGCACCGGAAGCTATTGAACAGTTAGTCTTTGTGATTTCATTGTTCTTTTATTACACTATGGATGACGCATTTCTCAAGTTTTGGCAATGCACAAAAGATAAAAAATCACCCTGTACCTGCAGCCAGGTATATGCATCACTGCACTGTGGTGTTCTTGGACCCTGCAAGCTCAGCAGAGTCCAGCTGGGTGGAATACTGCCTGGGAACTCTGCCCTCCTGCTGCTGATTATGATCATTCAAAAGGGGCATGCTTCCCTGCAATAGCCCTGTTCTGCCCTGCCTTGTGCTGAGTGAAATAAGCCTACCCTGGAATGAATGGGGATGAGAGCTCTGTGTGAATAAGGGTGATTAAAAGGGATTCCTTGTCAGAATTGAAGTGACAGACTACCTTATGTCTCTGGGAACTGCCTGGGCATGTGTGTTTTCAGGTGAAATGCAGACTAAAACTGATTCTCCATCACTTGTGGTCTTTAGAGATCTCTGCACCTTTTGCAAAAGAAAGGGTTTTTCCACCTCATTGTCTAGGTAGAATTCCAACTGGGAGTTTTCACATTATTCCTGCTTTAATTTCCCTGACACTTCCACCACAATGTTCATCAATCCCTGCACTGGGAGCACAGCTGCTTTTCATCCCAGAGCTCATGGAGTTTCAGTGGTAGATAAAGAACATCTAGAAATGGGTGTCTAGCACCATTGTAGGCATTGTGAGGAATCTCCCATGGCCTCCAACTGCTGCTTCAGAAGAATGTAGGACTCTCTGTATCACATCTGCCAGCTGCATATAGATGTTTTGCATACATTAGGTTATCGCAAATGGTGTAGGCAATATGACATGTCCCAAGTGCATTTAGGTGGGTAGGTTGTGAGGCATTTTGGGGTGCCGCTGAAGTTAAAGTGACCTACAGTGGTATGCTGTTCTTTGACTGGATCCTGACTCTGTAGCTGGGCAGGTGTGCTAACGCCATTGCCCACCTTACTGGCACGTTTGAAACTGCTACTCTGGTCTACATCTTCATTTAGAGCAGCCAGGCACCTAGTGTACAGCTGGGCAGAGTTGCTTGTCCTCAGAACTGGAATAGGTTACTCAAACAGTAATAGCATAGTGTGGTAGTGGTAAACATAAAAGTATACTTGTTTTCTGATTTGTTATTCCAGCCCAAGCCATGGAAATGGGCAAAAGCTGTCTGCCCAACTTGGAAGTGGATAAGCTCTGTTTATTTGTATAACATTGTTACAGTGGCATTAAGGGAGTGGGCAGAACGCACCCTTACGTTCCTCTGAAGGGTAACTGATCTTGGTATGCCTGAATAACCCAAAAATGCAGACATAGAATCACAGTTAACCTTTGCAGGGTGTCGTGGTTTAACCCCAGCGGGCAACTGAGCACCACACAGTTGCTCGCTCACTCTCCGCCGCCGGTGGGATGGGGGAGAGAATTGGAAGAATAAAATTGAGAAAACTTGTGGGTTGAGATAAGAACAGTTTAATAATTGAAATAAAATAAAACAGTAATAATAATAATAATAATAATAGAAGAACATACAAAGCAAGTGTTGCGTGATGCAATTGCTCACCACCCACTGACAGATGCCCAGCCAGTCCCCGAGCAGCAGCCCCCTGGCCAGCTTTCCCCTAGTTTATATACTGAGCATGACATCATACGGTATGGAATATCCCTTTGGTCAGTTTGGGTCAGCTGTCCTAGCTGTGCCCCCTCCCAGCTCCTTGTACACCTCCAGCCTTCTCAGTCAGTAGAGCATGAGAAGCTGAAAAGTCCTTGATTTAGTGTAAGCACTACTTAGCAATAACTAAACCATCAGTGTGTTATCAACACTATTCTCATACTGAATCCAAAACACAGCACTATACCAGCTATTAGGAAGAAAATTAACTGTCCTAGCTGAAACCAGGACACGGGATTATACCAACACTGTCAGTTCTCTATGTTTGTTTTTACAGCTTACCACATAAGGACACCTTTTAGCTGCTTGCCTCTGGAGTACCAAAGATGTGAGGTGGGTTAGTGAGGGGGGATGCCAAACTCCACCTCTTTTACCAAAGAGTAATGTAGTACCTCTGGCTTCACTGGCCTGGCTCTCCTAGGAACTGGGCAAGTAGGCACAGACCCTGCCTTTGCACCTTTGGACTTGTCTGATTTTTAATATAGTTCGAAATCGGGACGATGGTAGCTGAAGCTCTGCAGGGCTCCTGGGGTAACATCCACAATTTGTGTGTGTGCCTTCTACAACATCTCTGTCCTGTAAGGTTGTCATCAATCCTCTTCCTTTAAATAAGACTTAGAAACTATGCCTTTTGTGCGCTATTCAGCACAGGACAATGACCTAGTCGTACAATTTAATATGACTTAATCTTGTATGCAGTTTCGGCAGAGTTTTATCACTTTTTTTCTGTAGATGAAAGTGCTAATAGTTGAGACTGTAGTCACCAACATTACTATTGTGACTGATTCTCTCCAACTTTGATTGGATTTGTGCGGCCAGATTTCCTTATCGCTACTATTAAGCATTTGATCTGATGGTAAATACTTGTTCAACTAAACATAAAATGTGCTTGCTTATCCAGAAGCTTTATATTCATAGAAAGGAATGATAATTTGCTAATTATTCTCACTTTTTTGACACTCCTTATGCTCTTCAGCTATTTAATGAATTTTTTCTTTTAATCTGTACAATTAACTAAAATATAATGGCAAGAGTAATTGCTGTAGGAACACTTGGAAAGTCAGGACAGAGCTGTGCAGGATAGTTATAAAGAAATACACCCAAATAGGAGTTACAAAGCAGCTGAAGGAAATGAAAGGTTTTGGAGAAAGCCCTCAGCAGCAGCAGAGGCTGCAACTACAACTTTTCAGGGAAACAGGAGGTGGGAAAAGTAAAGAAAGAAAACCAGGGACCCCTCCACAGTCAACTGCCAGGTAACATTAAGAGGGGCGCAATGGGATACTGCCACCCCCCCGGGCTGCTGCACCACTTAGACGCAGAGAGGTAGAGGATCTGCAAAAAAAAGAGAAGGGGACATAGGAGGAATACAGGAAGATCAGAAAGTTCCTTGCCAAAGTATATTACCTAAAATGGATCCCCAAACCTGCTTTGAAGAGCAGCAATGCAGAAGCAATCGTGCCTTCCACCTCACTGCAGCTGTATGTGGTTCAGGGGCCTGAGTCCATTCTGCAGCATTTCTTGTCCAGGAGGTAGTTGTGGCAGGCTTGTGGGGAAAAGTGGTAGCAGCAAATTCTACAAATGACAGTTTTCCTCCAGTCTGCTAAATGAGCTAACGTCATTTCTTCTGGCACTTTTTACTTTCCAGGTGAAGTTTAATCTTAGCCTGTCACTCGGTGCTTTTGCGTAAAATGCCAGTCTCAAGAATATAGTCAAATTTTTCTCTCTGTCTCTTTCTGTATAGAATTGAAGTTGTACAGAATAGATCTATATTTAAATGGTTTACTGTAAATATAAGGAAGAGAGATCAATTTCAGAGTAATTTTCAAGTTGAGCCATAGGATAAAACACCCAGATATTTAGTATTCAAAATGGCATATTAAGCAAGAAAATAGGTCTTTATATAACTTATTCTATTTCTCTTCTAACAGGTGTTGGAAGATCATGGTGTGCCAATGGATGACAGTCAATTTAATCTACTAACAGAAAAGCTAGAGTTACCAGATGGAGGGTTGAGTTACCTGGATTTTGTGGCAATACTGGAAGGTAAAGGCATTTTAACAGCAATAAAGCATGAAACAAACCTTTCCTGGAAGATCCAGAACTTTTCTCTTTGGAGGAAAGGCTATTGGTGAAATTAGGAAGAGATCAGTGATACAATTTTTAGCACATGGATGACCTTCCTTTCTCTCGTTCTTTGACTCCTGATCCAGCTAAGCTGCTGAGTATCTAACTCTGGACAAGAGGGAAACTGGAACATGTGGGATGTGAACTAACTAAAGGTCCACAGATAGGTGCCATGAGTTGTCGCTAACAGATTGCAAAAAAGTAACTGACTGATTGCTCTGCCTTGAGTAGATCCTTGTCCTCAGCATTTCTAACTCTTATTCACAGTCTTGGAATTATGTTGTATCCTAAATTACAGTGGATGATTTTATACTAGTGATGTCCACCAACTTTTTCTATTCTGTGCAAAAAGCCGGAAGACAGTAACTAGTCCTTTCAGGAAAGAAAGATCTGTTAGTAAGCCATTAGTGATGAGTTTTAGTGGCAGTATAGACAACTGGAGGTCTGTGGTGTGATCTGGTTACTTATTGGTTTATGGTTTTAATTTAAAATACTGCTTTTGAATGTTAAAGCTGTTAAGGGTCATTGCTACTAGAGAATGCTGAAATGTGGTTATCTATATAATGTAATTGATAGTTTTATTAGAGTACCAAGAATAGAGTACCCAGTGAGAGAGCAAGGTTTACTGTTTGTGTGGATATAGATGTATTGTCCACCCATATAATGAGGATGTGATCTTCATTGATTTACTGTTGCTGAGGAGTGAATACCAGAGGAATATATTTGTAATTTGGGAGCACATTTTTTCACCTCAGCTACTTGCCTTACCCCATCAGCAATTTCACTGACTTCAAGGCACAGTAAGTGTCTTTCTTACCCCTGTAAGTAACGGTTTTGATTTTCAACTCTTAAAAATGAATCTGATGGAATCTGAGCTGATTTCTTAGGGTGGAACCCTGACTGCAAACTAAAGCTAGCAAGTAATTATTCATTTCTCTTTTTTTTTTTAAACTTATGCTTTAAGTCTAGATTTTGTGGGTAAAATTCTGATGCCACTGAAGTCAACGACAGTTTTGCCATTGGCTTCAAGGCCTGTTTTAACTTCTATATTATGCCTCTGTTATTTTTCTCAGAGGTGTGCATTTACTTTTTACACACTGTTACTATTATTTTCTGCTGTCATTATTTCTCTTTCAGAACTAAGACAAGAGGGAGAGCTGACTTGTGGCTGGCTGACATAATATTCAGGTTTTTCTTCATTCAGGCCTAGAAACTTAGAAGTTTGTTAATATAGCTAATCATCTGTCCACCAAAATATGTGCACCTTCACCCAGTAGCGTAATAAAAGATGTTTGAAACAGGTTAACCTTGGGGAAAATGAGGTGCCAGCTCTTTGATTTAAATCAACAATCAACAGTGTTTTGTCTGTAGTTAAAGTTTTTGCTTTTGCCAATTATGAGAATCACAGCTTTTCTTTCCATATGTTACTGTATCTCATAGTTGTAAAAGGAAGTGTGACCCACATCTAACACAAAATAAGTCTCAGAAACCAGAAGGCAAAGAAGAAACCCTCCTAACTTTTATTTTTCAATTATTTGTGATTCACTGGGGTCGAGGGTGGTCCATATTTATGGAAAAAGAGACCTTATATTCTTCTTATAAGCTTTAGTGGGAAGATAACACGAGTACAAATTTTATTGACTAGACTTCAATAGAAACTGGAATTTAAAAAAGGGAAGGATTGTGCATGTTTGCGGGGGGGGGTAGGATTTAAAGGGTAAAATCAGGAGAAGTTAAAATGATGCAGTGAATACTATTTAGTGATTCTTTGGAGTAGTTGTACAGGCTCTTGTGTGTCAGTGTATGTAAATCTTTTAAAAAGAAAAGAAAGGTTCCTTTAGAACAGACCATTAACTTAGCATTTTTCTTATCAATCGGGAGCAGGGTGTAGTGAAATGTCAGTGTGTACATTTCTCTTTGCAAGTTTTTCCCATTTTAAAATCTGACGTGAATTACTTTACTCCTCTATATGGCTCATAGGTTGCAGAAAAATTCTAAAATGCTCAAGAGGCTACAAAAGATGCTTAGTTTCTTCTCCCCCAGAAGCAAGGCAAAATAGGTTCCTAGAGTATCACTGCACAATGAGCAGAAGGAATCAGACCTGGAACGATGACCACAATCGCTTTTCTGTGGCCTAAAAGTACCTTAGCCCTTCAGGACTGGAAGTACATGGGTGCCCTGCTGGGAAGCTGGCTGTCGCCCTTTCCTGATCCTGCTGGGCTGTGGGATAATAAACTCGTGACAATATGAAGCTGCTGTTTGTGTAGGACTGAGTCTTGCCAGAACAGAACATCAGGCCAAATAGTTTCAGGGGTGATGCTCTGTTAAGCCAGGAGTGTTTTGATAGCAGATCTCCTGAAATAGCTCACATCGGTTCAAACCAGAGGAGGGCTTAGCTGGGATAGAATTGCTCCAGGGGAGATGGTCTAGCGTGCAGCGGTTGTGCTACACAGTCAAAGACGTAACAAATTACTTCCTCTGACACTGTCTGCAGCTCCTGTGTTCCCTCACTGAGACAGACGGGTGGTATGACAGCAAGTCACGGCTTTCACGGCGCTCATTTTCTCCTCCTCCAGTCTGATACCTCCCTTCCTCAAAGCAACCAGGCGCCAGAGAAGGCTAAAGCAAAAGAAAAAGACCTTGTCTCAGCTGTGCTTTCTTAGTTGAGATTATCTTCTTCCCCCTTTGCTGGGAAAACTATAGCAGCTGAGGCCATTACTGTAAATTGGGTGGACACCATTAATACTGCATGCAGCTATGGGACTGTCATGTTTGGGTTGTAAAGAATACAATTGCAGTGTTTCTTGTTTTCTTTATGTTATATTACTGTGCTATTTATCAGATATGTTTAATATCATCTTTTCAATATTTGCTATTCTTTGATTTCATTATTGCAGATGCCAGATTGAATGGGCCAGGAGCTACACTATGTAACAGCCCAAACCACAGAGTAAATGATGCTAAATATCACTACATGACTGCTGAAGAATGTCTCAATCAACTTAATGATAAGCTGATGGAAGTCTATGGGGTAAATACATCAAGCCATAGTTTGCTTTTGGCAGTGAAGCTGGTTGTTATTTTGATACAAACATTTGTTTTAAAAGTTGTTTTGGAGGAGCTGTCAGGAAAGTGACTCTAAAAATTATGTTGGATTTCATTTCTTCTGTGTTCTTAGAAACTTCCTGTTCAAATACATTCAGTTTTCAAGGCAAAACCCTTTTTTTTTCTAATTGCCTTCTCTGCAGCCTCTGCCAGGAAAATAAGATCTGAGTTATTTTTCCCCATCCTTTTGTGAGCATAACTATTCAAGAAT
Source organism: Calonectris borealis (assembly GCF_964195595.1). Classification (NCBI taxonomy): domain Eukaryota; kingdom Metazoa; phylum Chordata; class Aves; order Procellariiformes; family Procellariidae; genus Calonectris; species Calonectris borealis. Next base: position 77,406,836 of record NC_134312.1, on the reverse strand, counting down.
CTGCAATTATAAAGGTATAACTCTGTACTACTCATTCATGGAACAGTCCATCTACTCATGAGAATGATCTTTCGAGAAGACGTTCTTAGTCCCTAAAGTTTGCAACACAGTGATCTTAATCAAGAGTTGTTCTCCAGCTTTTCTACATTTGCTGATTATTTTCTGTAATTACCATTAGAACGTACTCCTTGAATTCCTACCATGGATAGGCAGAGAGTAAGAGAGATCACATTTTGCAAAGGAGAGAAGCCGCAGTGGTTATTCTTTTGCTCAGTTCATCCTATCCCATTCCCGTTCCCTGGGAGAAGTGGAAAGATCAGCATTCAGGAAAGGGATCTTTTGTCCAGACCAGCTTGGACACCCCTAGCAAAGCTGATCATATTGATCAGCATTACTTCAGATTTATGAAGAATTGCACCATTTTAAAGGTGTTTGAACATTTTGCGTCTGTTTTAATGGGAGAAGCTGTTCAGCTGAGACCTCCCTTCCAGATCAATTGCTGTAAAGTCTCTCTTCATTACGGGTTTTCCAAGGGTGTGCAAGGGGAGAAATGAGGTGCCTCTCATTATGGTACTGATGGAAAGTGGAGGTTAATTTGTAAATTTGTATGGGGGTGGCTTTTTGATGCTCCCTACTTTTGCTCAGTTCTGTACATGCTTGAGATGAAAGCAATAAGACTGCAGTTTACTGTGGACTATCCCAAGTGTTTAGTAAGGCAGTACTATAAATGCTTTGTATTCTCAAACTGCGTTAAAATATTTGCCTGTTGTCAAAACAAGTCTAGAGCAAACATTTGTTATTTATGTTTAAAAATATGTAGTTGGTGTGTTAAATATATTTAGTTAAATATTCCTTGTTAGGACACCTATTCTGCCTTCCGTGAAACAGACAGTAACCATGATGGTATCATCAACATGCTTGACTTTCGGCAATTCTTGGACAGCTTTCTGCTTCGTCTTAGAGATAAGGAATTCCTCCGCCTACTTGGGAATTGTTTTGTTGGGAATGAACCTGACCTCCACATTAAATTACCAAGAATTCTGTCAACTGTTCCACACCCAGGAAACTAAGGAGGTACCTTCTCAGCTTGTGCCATCTCACAAGTAAGAAAGAAAAAGTTGTGTACTACCTACAGTAATCTGATGTGTTTACAGAAATGAGTATGCTGCGTGAAAATTTGTATTGGGTATAATTGAAAAAAGATAGTATTAAAATATGTCTTTATCAAGCTGAAGCTGGGTAGCTTTATCAAGTTCTCAGTGATTTATGACTCCATTAAATCAGATACTGAATCCACCGCTAGGTTAAAATGCCAAAACTACCGCTGGGGACTGCTTAAATCTGTAAGGTCAAACATACATACTGGTGCCTGAGTTGGAGCCTTAGAGCTGAGCTAGCCTCCAGACTGGACAACTTTGCTGCATCTTCCAAGCATGCAGAACTGGGGACATGGTTTGGGAATCAGGTATCATTTTGGATTGAGGAGCAGCCAGGGTATTACCTGTCTGGCACGGTGTCTGTCAGTTCTGAGACTAATATTGTTGTCAGTTACAGTAGCCTGAAGCCTCATGCTCCAAACCTTTACACCGCCAGGGCACTGAGAGTAGACAAGATCAGGTGAGGTGCACAGAAGCACTGAGGCACTGTGGAGTGGGTGGTGGATAGGGAGAATAGTGCTGCAGCCTCCCTTCCTGCGAGAAGTGATGCTGTTTAAAACGTCTGGAATTGTAAAGTTTGAGCTTAACTGTAATGACAAATAGCATTTAGGCATTAAAAAATTAGTTCTAAAAGCTCAGTGTGAAACTCTGTTTAACTATGCAAACAGAGATAAATTCGTAAAAATAATGACAAGATACAGCAAGACTGAAAAAGCTCCTGATCAGCAACTCATCTCCGCTGTGGCAGTGAAGATGTGATATATACACATAGGCTTATTTCCCAGTTTTTACTTGCCTCTTGCAGCATTACTGTTGGCTCTGATGTTAGTAATATTTATCTGCTTGGTTTTTCTTTTTTTCTGAATTGGACAACTGAGTGAATCAAGGAAATCAGTTTAAAACAAGAAAGGAAACTGTTGATGATTGAGTCTTGCTAACAGTTGGAGACTGAGACCAATTACTGTTGCGCTCTCATTTCTGTTTCAGTTTGGACTTAGCTAGAAATTGAAACATTTTGGATTTAGCTCCAGAATTTCCTCATTTCAAATACTATTACTGTTTCAGAAGTCCAGCGAAGAATATATAGCGATTGAAAGCCTTAAGAGCACTTGCATTTTCCCAGCTAAGTTTTTAGACTATTTTTGTTGGTCGATTGTTTAGGCTTATGGAATCTTCTCTCAAGCAGTGGGAGTAGGGAAAACTCAGAAGGTTCCTAGACACCTAAAATAGATTAACGTGGCATTCATGTTTCTAAATCCAAACGGAGCCCTCAGCAAAGGCTGTCAAGGCCCAGAGCCCTGGGAGCTCAGAAGCGGTTGAGTTCACAGTGTTGCAGTTCTCCAGGACCTAAGTTCTGGTCTGCGCATGCCATGGGTGGTACAGGAACTCAGTGGGTAGGTCAGATGTAGTTACCACATCTCACCTGGTGTGCAGACCCAAAATTCCTCTGCCTCTGATTCGAGCATCTTGGTCCAGGGAGCATATTCCTTGAGCGCGGCTGAACCAGGCTCTGAAGCCATGTCTGCAGCAGTTCCTTACAAAGCAATAGCTGGAGGAGAAACCGGTGCTAGGATGTAGCATGAGGTGGGCAGCTGCGTGTTAAGAGAAATGACCAGCCTTTCCTCAGTTTTCTAAGTGGAAGTGCTTATAAAAGCTAAAGAGAATTGGGCACCAAAAGAAGGGCTGCTCTTCTCAGGTGAGAAGAATGATGAGACGTAAGGTCACCTCGTTTCTCAGGTAGGTGTGTCCTTGCGTAGCACACGGATTTAGTCAGCTTTCTGTGTAGCGCGACAGCTATGCTGGATCCTAATCTGAGGCACCCATATTCCTCTGCATGCTTGGATTCAACCAGAAACACCAGCCCCCAAAAGTTAGGCACTTGTAATGGTGGCTCAAATTGCAAATGTGGGTCTTACTCCCCAGACTTACTAGCCATGTCTTGATGACTCACAAAGATAGTTTTGATCTACATTATTGATGTAAATCAAGGATAATCTTCCTGGAGTCACTCCAGGATATAATTGTTTCTGAGATAATTAACATTTCCTTCTATGCGTATAAATGATCCATGCTGGCTCTTGAGTTTGAGGGAGAATTGAACAACATTGATTTGAAAATAAATAGGGAATTACAAAATTTAAAACATCTTCGCTAACCTGCAGCTAGGGAAATAAGGCAGTATTTAAAGAATTAAGTTTACACAGATGTGAAGTAACAGTCTTTAATGGGTATCTTAGAAACTAGGAAACAAAACCACCACTACTGTGAAGAACAACAAAAGGGAAGGAAACTTGTGGAGATTAAAGATACCACTAATGTAAAACATAGTTAGTTGTTTTGTTTTTTTTTTCTTTTCTGAGAAAAAAACAGATGATAACGGATGCAGAGCTAGCTTGTGATCACGCTCATTACTACCTTGTTATCAAAGCAAGAACCAGATGGCATGACCTAGCAAGGGTAAGAAGAATGTTTTCTTTAAATAAATAAGCAGCACTAATAGATTTCAGAACATTAAGCAATGTTGATCTTCAGATTCTATAAATATTCAAAGAGATCCTTGCAAAACAGCTCATTAATGATAAAAACTTACTATGTGATTAAAAAAAAAATCAACAGTTTGAATAATATTCAATTTTTGTAACATGGATTATGTAGTAGATCTATTACAGTTATTTCTAAAACTTTCTTCATATTTTACTATTGTTGGTTTCATTTAATGTTTCTGTTGTAAGAGTAGTAATGGGCTTCATCTGAGGCCTGTTTGACTGCGTGCTGTACACAAACACACACCTACCCCTATGCGGACACCCAAGTGTTGCCCAGCGCAGCAAAGCATTGACTGTGATGCTTACACCATCCAAAGAGACTCTCACAAAACTGTCCTATAAAAATTATTTTCACCTTTTTATCTTTTTTAACTTGTTGAATAGTTCCAATATTTGGACAACAGAGTAGCACAAGGAAAAAGGAATATAATTTTTTCATTAAATGTTTGTGTAAATCAGACAATAGTGCTGGTAGTCTCAGTTTACAATACGAATGGCAAAAACCCCAACAAACCAAATTAACCAAAACCGAAAGCAAAATCTAATTTTTATTAGGTATAGAACAAGTTGGGGAGAAAATCTGCAGATCTGCCATTTTCCAGTGCCTTCATCTTCCACTGGCATGCTTCAGCAGTGGGCACACCCACAGCTGCACGCACGCTTCTCATGCTCATATCCCCTTATTTGCCATCAATAAGAAACTTTCCACACAGAGTACATGACCTAAACACCTGTGATGTCAATCCCGATTCAAGCCTTTGAGAGTTGCACATCCATAGCGGAAAGTAGGAAACAGTAAAAATCAAATGAAAAAACATTAAAAGATGAAATTCAGACACGCATGATTTTCCATTTCTTTCTCAATTCCCATTATTCATTAAGCTTATAGAGAGATCAAACATTTTGTCAAACTTGTTGGTTCTTGTTAGTGATGATTTCTTTTACGTTCCAGAATTTTCAGGAATTTGACAGTGAAGGAAATGGCATTATACAGCCAAGAGACTTGAAGAAAGTCTTGTTCGGATTTGGCATTCCAATCACCCCAGAAGAATTTAAGCAGCTTTGGGCAAGGTATGACAACTCTAAATGATTAGCTCTTGCAAGAATGTATCTTTTATAGGATTACAGAGCCTTTGGTAGCGCAGCGAATGACAATAGCTTACACTGCACACGAAATCTTTTATTTTGTTATGATTGTGACCTCAGACCATGACACTGTGTTACAGGAGGCTATGTCTTATCATACTAAGCTCAAGAATACAATTAGATCCATCTGTTTCCAATAGGACTTTCTCTTGGCTTCAGTATTACTGATCCCTTTAGTTTAACGTGCATTTTCTTCTCGGAAGGCACCTTAGGTCACTGGTTAAATTAACTTGTTTTTCATCAATTTTGTTTATACACACAAACGCCTACCTTAATTTGTGATGGGTGAAAGTCAGTTCCAAGTGTCTCGGGTCAGCTGGGAATTGCAGACCAAGCTTCCATCAAGAAGCTCCGTGGAGGGTCTGCATTGCATACCTGTCTGAAGGGAGTGCTACCAGCCTCCCCTTTCCAGAGCACTAAATTTGCTTGCAATATTTTCAACCTAAATAAAAGTGATTCAGTCAAAAGAAAAATGCTACATACCAAATACATAACAAAAGGAAGTAAGGTAATTTCATGCTGTGTAAAGGTGGCAAGTAATACCATGAAATGTTTTTATAGACAAGTAATTTGTGGTGAAGTGGGGGAAAATACTTGTCTGCCTTCAACAAAGAGGAGCTGTGCTATAAACTGTGTTTGAAATGGCATAGATGTCAGCTGTATGTGACATTATATAAATAGACCTTCATTACAGGTCTATTTAAAAAAATAATCACTCTAACATATAGAACCTGAGTGTATTGCATTTTGGTTTCAAACTGCATCAACTATATAGTTTTTCCTAGCACTGATTCATCTCTGAATTATTTTCTACTCCATTAGATTTTACTTTTCATTCTTATTCCTTATGGATGCCATGGCACATTGAAGAGTATCCTTTTCATGCAGTTATCTGCTGCACAACTTCACTCCCATCAGCCACTCCTTTTATAGAACAGCTAAAATCTCTTACGTGCCTGATATGTCTGTAACTTGAATAAAGGAATTAGAGTGAAGCTGAGGCTAAATTAGGCATTACTATGCATCGGAGCACTAGCAGGGGGAGAAACTGCAGGGGAAAAAGCCTATGGAATGGTTTATACCTAAGAAAATATGAAAAGTGTTTATGAAGCTAAACCTATGCTTCTGAAGGATGATTACACTTCCGAGCATCTCAGACCAGTTTGAGACACTTGAGACTGAATTTTTAGGAGCCCTGTTCTTTGCATCTGAAGCCAGACACTGAAAGGCAGCAGTGCTGAGAGCCAGAGAATACTCCTGACAGTTTGGTCCTCAGGGTAGTATTTTCAGAATGGACTCTGTGATTACAACGCGTAAGCCCTATCTTCCGAGTCTCATATAAAGTCACTCATTCTCAGTGTGGTATGGCACCTCTATAAGGAAGGGAATTCAGTGAGATTTAAGCTGTTAAGTCACTTAAGGACGTCTGTAATGTCTTTCTATGAAGAACACATGAATATTTAAAAAGAGCATTTCTTTTTCAAGGTATGATACAGATGCAAAAGGATATCTTACTCACCAAGAATTTTTACAGAAACTGGGGATAGAGTTTGCACCCGCTGACACATCACGGAAGACAGCTATGCACATTTACAAGCACATTATAATAATCAACAAAAGAAGCATTCAAAGCTGGAAAAGCAGCAGAAACAGTAAACTAAAGCTCTTCATTTAGGAGAAATTAAAAAGCAGATCAAGTAAGTTATTTACATATATAACTTTCTATGTTTGTGTTTAGTTTGTTAAGATGACACTGTGTACAATACAAATGTAATTTTACAAAAAAAAGACTCTGAAAAGGAGTCTCAGAAGGTACTGGTCGAAGTTTAACCATAGTGTTATTCCCTTGATTTGCTGGAGATAAGCCTAGCTTGGTGTGCACTATGAGACTTTTCAAATAGATATTCTCCATGGCTTATATTACTTATTTTACAGACTTTATGGCAGTATCTATACTGACAAATCAGAATGTCCAGAGACATTCCCAGACTCAGTCATCTATGCTGCTAGACTGCCAAAACAGTCCTCGTCACACTTTGGCCTGTGTCAGCTAATGTTTTCCCTGATCACTCCCAGCACCGTTTGGGCGCAAGAAAGCTTCAAGGACTGTTCCTAATAGGCAGTTTACAGGCAGCTGCTCCCTTTCGGCGGCTAAGACGGTTCACTAGCAGAGATGTGCCAGCTGGCCTCTGTGCCCAGAGCACTCCCTGGCCTGTTTATTGGTATCGTCTCCGCTTGTGGTTCCAGTCCTAACGCTGCTGTCAGCTCAGATTGAGGGAGAAAAGCAAGTGCAGTTTTTGTCACCCTGCAGGTCTCTTCTCAGATTGCTTTGGGCAACACAGACTTAGACCCACCTGATTACACTCAACAGGGGCTTTTCTTGCCGCTGGAATGGCTGGGTGTGCAGGACACTGTGGTCCCATATCCTACCCTGTCCCTTGGATGAGGGCCAAGTAACAATCACGGTTGGCTTCAATCCGTCTAGCAGCTAGTTAAATTGTTAGTAAATAGCTTTGTAGATGCACCAAAAAACAGCCTTGACAAGAATGGACCCTGGCTCCACATGACAGAAATAAGCGTCTTGTCTCCAAGCAAGAGGAGTCTCTGCCTCAAACAAAATCAACACTCACAGAGTTAATAGGTCATTGCTCCCGAGAAGAGCATTTGACAAAGAAGTGACAAAATGATATCCTACTCAGAGTGGAGTCTAATGATCCATGCTTGCCCTAGTGAGTCAGCAGTGATTAGCCTGCTGCTGCTGCTATAGGATTCCTGCACCTGCCAGCAGATTGAGGCAGCAGGAGAATCCTCTGCCCCAGTACAGTGCTGTGAAAACTTTGTATTTCCAGGTTGTGGATAAACACCACCTGGACGCTTATCATGTTTTCTGCTTGTGCTTTCACTCTTCTCCTGAACTGCTGGGGTTTTTTTTATTATTTAGGAGTGTAAACCCTCAGGAGCAAATAACATGTAAAAATATACCCCCAAGAGCACAAATTTGCTTTCTTTTGTGCTCGGAAAGTGTCTGGAAGTTGTAGGAACTAATAAATTATTTTTTATAAGAATGATAATTCCCCATGACATTGTTGGTAAAGGTGATACACTCATAAACAAAGATGAGCAGCCTTGTCTTGCAGAAAGGCAGCTTGGGAAATCATTAGACAAAAACCCCACAAAACACGGAGAGAAGCCTGTAAGCTAAGGCTTTTGCCTTTTTTCCCCGCTTTTTTAAATTCTGTTTTTCAGTATCCCAAATAGGCTGAAAGAATCAAGGGTAGAACTACCCTTTCTTTTCAGCATCACAGCTCTCCCACCTGCATTGCAGCTCTCTGGCATAAACTGCACTTATGACACCCACAGGTATCAACGAGCGTTCCACCTGTAAAAAATTGTATAATATACAACAGAGATGGTTAGGCAGCTGCTGTGTTGTAGGCATTGCTTATTACTGTATTTGTAACTGTCTGATGTAAAACTTAGGCCCTAACTGTCTCATACTGGGCTCTTCCGCTCCTTTTGTTGTACCAAACAGTTATCTCTAGTCTTACACTTGGATGAAGATCTCTTTTGGTCAGGAACCTTCTATTTCTTTCCTGTTAGTGCAATGCCAAGTGCAAGGCGGCCCTGCCTTCGATGCTATAAATAAGAAGCAACTCTGCAAGTAGGGAAGATGCTGTGCTGCAAGCAGAAATTATGCAGTGTGGCTCAAAGATGCAAATGCTCATCCTGGAGCAGCTGGAGAGTAATCAAATCAATGGGGAAGACATGCTGGGTAAAAATAAAATACTCATGATGTGACATGCTGGCAGGTCCACATCACTTAGAATTATTTACTTTTGAGAATCTACCATACAAACAGCTATGTATAGAACTATGTATATGGCAACCAAACACAGAAAAACATACATATGAGTGCATAGCAATTGCTTAACCATAATTTGCAGGAAAACAGAAATTGGCAGACTGGGTCAAGTATAACTGGATTCAGTTACCTGCTAGCAACCAAAGCCAGATGTTTCTGGTTGAGGTGGAGCAGCCTTCTAACAGATGGACGTGGAATATTCTGCCCCCTGCACTGGGGCTGTCTCATCCTGGGCAGTGACGGAGTTTGGTTTAAGCCTGCAGATGGGACTTCTTTATCACTTTCAAAAATTATGTTCTAATTGTTTGTTAGATTCTGGCTTTTCTTGATTTATATATGTAAGACCTCCAGTTCTATTCTTAATCTTTTGAAATTTCTGGCATCTGCAGCTTCCTTTGGGAATGAGTTCACAGCTTAATCGCCCGTGGTCTGCAAAAGTATGTCTTGTTATCAATTATTGGCACCTTTCTGTTCCTCTGAATGTTCTCTTCTCGTCTCCCACACTTCCTCACCCGCCTCCTGGCTGGTGGGAGCAGTCCTGTGGTAGCAGTTCCTATCTGGTTTTCTCTCTTGGAAAGCTGGAAGTGCAAGAGGAGTTGAATCCAGGTCTGTGAACTCCTCAGATTTCACGTAAGGCCCGGGAAAGCCATAAACGACTCTTAAGCTGGAGTCATTGTCTGACGGATGACATCCATCCGCGTGGTGGCTGTGAAGGCAGCCATCCAGCCGAGTGTCAGCCTTCCGCTCCGGGACCACATAAGGCAGCTGAGATACAGGAAGCGCGGGTGGGCACCCGCCCTTCTACCATAAAGGTCAGCGTAAGGAGATCTGCTCTTGGTCAGGAAAATGGATGCAGTGGCGGCAAAACCTAACCCTGGTGATCCACGTGGCTCTCAGCCCCCACTTCATTCTCAATGAGTGGGAAAACTGATTCCTTTCACCTGTCAAATTCGGACTGGGAGGAGGTATTTGCCTGGGGTGTGAATTTGCTGGTTATAGGACCCACTTCAGCAGCACTGGGAGCAGCACCCACTCCCCGTTCTGTGATCTTGCTTAAGCCCTCTCATTTCTATTTGCACAGTGGCTGCATCCAGCCTGTGCCCTTTCTTCTGGCTTTCTGCAAGGGCTGTGAACCTCACCCTAACAGCTTTGGAGCAGTTTCAGTGCCCTGTGATTACACACTGTGAGGCAGACAAAAGCTCTGGACATCTTACAATTCAAAACATACTGCTGTGCGCTTTTTTTTTCCTTTTGCTTTTGTTGTAACTCACAGGAACAAATCACCCAAATTAGAAACAGACATTGAACAGTGGCTCTCCAGCTCTTCAAGAAAAATACAAAACATTTGCAAGAAAATATTATTTTCTGTCAATGTTGCTTGATCTATGGTTTTAATCCTCATTTTCTCCACGCACGTATTTACTGCTGCGAGTGGAATAATTACTGCTTGGAAATATTTTATCAGTCCAAAAATGTTGAATGCCTCAATTTTCCAAAAATATGAATCTCAAAATCTGTTTTGATTTTACTTCAGCCTTTACGTCCATTGGGAAGATTTAAGTGGAACATGATAGTGGTGATGAAGAGTGGCACTGAAAGTAACATAGAGTTGAAAAGGGTTCCAGAAATTTTCTGCAATGAGGGTACAATGTGGACCATATCACACCTTCAAAGCACACCCTTGCACAATGGAAGGAGCAGTGCTAAATGGTCTTCCGGGGCTGGAGATCAATCTCTCACTGAAATCACAAAGTGCCCTTAGGGTGGTCAGCTGTTTTTGGCTTTTAGGCTGCTGCATCCTGCTTCCAAGGTGTGACTCTCTTAGTCTCTTGCTGGGCCTCAGCACCCATCCTTCTCTCTCCACCATTGCCCCTTTGCAATCGCTGTAAAGCCATGGTTTCCAAGCTGTGGCACATTACAGTAACTCAAAAAAAGCAAACCCTCTGTCAGGAGATTTTAGATTTGTGTCTCTGCTGGAAAGTCTGTAGGCTTCTGAACGTAATAAAAGTTAAAACTCGGAGATGTAATTAGCAGATGTTGGATCTCTAGGGTCTCATATCTAAGAGGAGGTTGAAGGAGTCTGAGCTGGTTCGTCAGTAATTAGATACATGGAGATTCAAGGCAGTAAAGCCAGCTTGAGTGCGATGCAAGTGCACTCTGACTGATGTGCACCCTCTGCAGCATACTTCTATGCTCTTTCCAGTACAAGTCTTGCTTTGAGTATAAACCAAGTACCACATGGTAACAGGAGCAGAATGTGAAAAAGGGGAAGGAATTAACTAGAAAAAAGAGATTTGAAAGTGAGAGAAAAGGTGATAGCTCTTTAGGGGCTTTTAGAGACTCTAAAACACACTGGCAATATTGCAGTTTCCTTGGAAAGATTCACATCATGCTTTGAAACCTGTATACAGTGGCTAGATTAATCATAAGGAAGCTCACAACTATTTTCTGGAATATTACAGGAGTAGGAGCTATCAAAGTTTTTAATGGCATGAAACCAAGCCAGGGTGAGAGGGCAATCCCTGCAGCTACAGAAAGTATATGTTTCAGGACAGACACTGTCCTATAAAGGATATTTTCAGGTAAAAGAACTGCATATGTTTTTACACGTATTAATCAATTTTTACAAAAATTACGAATTCCGATTCTTCTGCTGGATCCAAGCAAACTTCCTTGCATGACAGGAGTTTAACACTATGCATTTTTAGACCACTGTACAGGAGATTCTGCTTTCAAAGACTTCCTTTAGGCTTAAAATCCATTCTTGAGTTTTCACAGGACAGTGTAGGAAAAGCCATTCACTTGAAGCAACTGTGGCTGCTTAAATAGATACTGAAGTCGTCAAGTAGAGAGAAAACCAGTAGGCAATCGGAAAAAAGTATCCAAGAGGGCCTGAGAAGTAGGATTAGACAGAAATGCAAATGTAAGGGCAGAGAAATAACATAAAAGCTTAACTGCTAACGAGATAAAACAGAGTCATTACAAATATGCATCCACAAAGATAACAAGGGTGTCCAGAGGCATGTTAGCACGTAAATGTTACATAAGAGTTCATATCACACGGACAATCTGTGCAAGTAGCTTTTGAGTTACTACGCAAAATGGACATACTGAGCTGTAAATCTGGGAAAAGAATTCCCAAGTTAAAGGCATTAATAAAGACAGCTCCTGGCTTTACTTATATTGGCACTAGAAGACAGACAAAGTCTTCAAAAGATGGCTTATAGGCAGTATTATTGAAAAAATAATCAATGGAAATGTGTGGCCTGTGTTTCTAGGGTGCTTGTCAACACCAGGATTTGAAGCACAGACTGAGACAGCAGAGCTCTGGCTCTGCTCTCTGATCGTAAGAGATGTCACATATTTGTTTATTGATTTGTTATGGTCAGAGCTGAGACAAACCACTTAGTAGGCAAAAGAAAGACCAGCTTCCAGAATATAACAACAGTGTGACTTTTTAGTGGGGTTTTTTTTAGGTAAAACCATTAAATTTGACAATAAAGTTTAAGTTGGAGAAATAATTACTGATCAAAGACATACTTTCTAGAGCATTCAAGGAGTCTGCTCTCGAAAACAACACAGAGAATGACATAACACCTGGAAATACAATTTTAAAAAAGTATTATCCTATTTCAAAACAAAGTGGGCTAGGTTTGGTGAGGCTGTACAGGAGATGACACAATGCTGACTGTTGGGTAGCAAGGGCATTGCATACCAAGTCCATATGACCAATTCAGATCAGAGTTTTCTGTGTTTAGCAGCATACGCTTCAGAGGTAACAGCATAGTGATGTCAACGTGTTATGATCTGATGTGCCCCACAGAGTACAGGACACTCAGAAGGCTGCTGAAAAAGCTGAAAGATAAGACCATATGTTGATTCATCTGAACCTGTTGTAAGTATCTGGCTTAACCTGAAATTGCATTTGGATTTAATTTAACACCAGCACGTGTTATGGCATACACTAATGCTCTATTTGTTTGGGTATGGAGTCCCAGAATTTTTGTCTAGCAATGGTGCCCTGTTCAGCAGCTCAGACCTGAAATGATTTGTAAGGAATGAAGGGTATCCAGATATCCTGAAGACAATGGTGAGCTGAGTTAAAACTGTTAAAAGACAGTTCAAACAAACTGTGAAGCTGAGAAGTGATCCATGCTTTCACTGAACTTGAGGGGAATATCATTGAAAAATGGTTTCTTGCCAGCTGCAACTTGGTTAAGCAGAGTGTCCCGGTACTCCCAATTTAGTCCATATAACAGTGGAAGGTACAATGGGTCTGAAGCATATAATAAATTGCTAACGACCCACCTAAGTCATATCATAATTAAGATTTTTTAAGGTAGGTGATGCTGTTTGCACACACAATGGTGTTTCCTGGACCCTGAGGGCTGTGGGGAAATTGCTCTTTGTCCATATGAAGTGCAAAGTCCAAAAGAACAGATTCTTAAGAGAAACAATTGGCAAGAAAAATGTATTGTTCTTGCAGAGGCTGTACTGAACTTAGAGCTTCTTGGAAACAGTTGGAAAACCAAGGATTCTGTAATGCTGGGAAAGACAGCACCAGTAACTGCAGCTGAGAGCAGACGCCTCTGAGGAGATCCGTAAGAGTCTGTAGAGCTCTGAAAAGACTTACTGAGTATTGCTAAAAAGAATATGAGATTTAGCATGTCCTGTGTTAGCCTTATAACAACTGATTACATGCCTGAGGGACAGGATGCCATCCAGAGGGACCTGGACAAGCTTGAGAAGTGGGCCCGTGTGAACCTCATGAGGTTCAACAAGGCCAGGTTCTGTACCTGGGTCGGGGCAACCCCTGGCATCAATACAGGCTGGGGGATGAAGGGATTGAGAGCAGCCCTGCCGAGAAGGACTTGGGGGTACTGGCGGACAAAAAGCTGGACGTGACCAGGCAATGTGCGCTCGCAGCCCAGCAGGCCAACCGTATCCTGGGCTGCATCGAAAGAAGCGTGGCCAGCAGGTCGAGGGAGGTGATTCTGCCCCTCTGCTCTGCTCTGGTGAGACCCCACCTGGAGTACTGCGTCCAGCTCTGGAGCCCTCAGCACAAGAAAGACATGGACCTGTTGGAGTGGGTCCAGAGGAGGGCCACAAAAATGATCAGGCGGGTGGAACACCTCTCCTATGAGGAAAGGCTGAAGGAGTTGGGGTTGTTCAGCCTGGAGAAGAGAAGGTTCTGGGGAGACCTTGCTGCTGCCTTTCAGTACTTAAAGAGTGCTTATAAGAAAGATGGGGACAAACTTTTTAGTGATAGGACAAGGGGGAATGGTTTTAAACTAAAAGAGGGTAGATTTAGACTAGATATAAGGAAGAAATTTTTTACAATGAGGGTGGTGAAACACTGGAACAGGTTGCCCAGAGAGGTGGTAGATGCCCCATCCCTGGCAACATTCAAGGTCAGGTTGGACAGGGCTCTGAGCAACCTGGTCTAGTTGAAGATGTCCCTTCCCATGGTGGGGGGTTTGGACTAGATGACCTTTAAAGGTCCCTTCCAACCCAAACTATTCTGTGATTCTATTCCTACGAAGGAGAAAATGTGAGGTTCAGGTGCTGACTGATTGATGGTGGCTTAACAAGGAGCAGAGTGAGCTGGTCTGAGCTGTTAGATCCACAGACAGACTTGGTGAGAGGCTGAGGCAATGAATCGTGCTTGATTATGCCAGTTACACTGTTGAACTGTGTTATCACTGTAATAAGCCTTTTATACTACAAATCCTGACTCTCTAACGAACCCAGCCTCCACACTCTGTACTCTAGGGCTGTCAGAAAAAGCAATCCCAGAGCAAATGGAGTGCAGTTGTAAGTATTAACCCAGATCCAAACTTGTCAGTTTTGCCATAAGGGTATCATTTTGTAATGTCATCTTGCAGATAACTTATGTATACTTGGTAATCTGCATCAAGACGTAATTCACAACTATTTTAACTTACATTAATCTTAAGTGACTTTGCTAGTTGAAGACATGCAGTAAGGAGAGATGTTTGTACTTGCCTTGTCCTCTTGAGCCAAAATGTGGAGAGGCTTTTCTTGAATTAAAAGGCAGAGAGGGATACGGCTTGGGTTTCCAAAGTTTGATCAAAAGGTCCCTGATGTCAGTGAGGTATAAGTGACAAAATAAAGTGGGAGGAAGAGTCAAGATTTTGAGGCCTGAATTTGATCATGTGTAAGAAACGATAAATATCTCAGAGAGGTTTTAAGGTGCTGATCCGAAGTCCACGTGAGTCAGCAGAAGCTCTGCACTTCTTCCCTTGGCCATGGATCAGGCTCTGCGCTACTCCAGATTTTGCTCAGGTGTTTTTGTTGAAATAGTTCTCACTATGTCAAAGTTTCAGGAGCCTCAAATTGCAGAAAGTATGCTGCCAAACCCTTATCATTTTAAAAGCTGTACTAAATATTTTGTAACTCCAATCTGTACAGGCTTTAAAAGAGAGCACTATCTTTTGGAGCTGTAGTTCTGAATGGGGAGAGTAACCAGTTAATCACCCAAGGAGCATTTGTTTACAATGGGAGGCTTGAGCTATGCAATTCCATGTGCAAATTAAATGGGGGGGATGTTGGGTTTGAGGTTTATTTGTGAACAATTTGGCAGTCTTTGAATAAATTATATGAACTTACCACACACAAATAAGCTCAAAATCTTTCTCTGCCCCTCCACCCCTATTTTGTATATTTGTTTGTATCCTTTTTATCTGATTTAACAAAGGAGCTAAAATAAACATCTGCTCTCTTTCAGGAATAAATTTAGGGATTACTTCCAAGATTTCAATAAGGCCTTTCATAAAGTGGATAAAAATAGAGATGGCTATGTAACAGTATGTGACCTGCACAGGATACTAGAAAAATTCAACTATTACCTTGATCATGATCAGTTCAGTAGTCTTCTAAACAGGTTTGTATGATTATCTCCTAAGCACCTCTTTGATCACACCCAGCAAAGCCTGTAAGATTCTACTTAGTGTTACGCATATAAGAAGCTCTGTTAAAACTAATGGATATGCTTAAAACTGCATATAAGTGAAAAATCTTGTTGGGTAATGCATTGATTCTGCAGGTAATGAGAGTGAAACGGCTTCTCACATTAAAAAGTATGCTTTGAGTATGTGTATTTGTTTGCTAGTTTGTTTTATTTATTTAATTTCAATTTAATAGAGCAAGTGTGTGAAACAGATCCTGCTCAGAATAGAAACAGAATTAAATCAGGTTATAAAATAGCAATAATTTTCAAATGATCCAATGGTGCTGCCATGCAAAATGATGCTTTTAATTCTCTGTGTTAATATAAGTAAGAAGAAAAATCTCTTTTGTAGAGGCTGAAGAACACAAAGGACCTGCTCCAACATTCGGTAACTGGGGTTCTCTGCACCAAACAGTCCTCCAAAGGTCATATGCCTGGCAGCATTGGGTTTTTTTGTCCAGAACCTGCCAGACCAGACTCTTTTTTGAAATAAAATTAACCAAGTCTTTTCACAGTTCACCTTTAATTGGGTGATCAACTTTTTATGAATTGAAACCTTAATAGAAATCTGCTGCTTGTTTCTTTCTCAAAGACCTCTTGATGATAAACACCTCCATTCATTGTAATTTTGTGCAGATTATTCCTTTCTTGATCCAAAACAGTCTTTTCTAAATAATACAGAGTAGATTAGCATATGCATTTAGTTTTATTACTAAAATTTTAATGCCCACTTGGCAATTTATTTCTCCGCTGAAATGGTGTTGATTATTTCCTTTCCACACACTGTCTCCAATATCGGAGCCAGCTTGACACGGGTAGTATGTGGGAGTGCTGTGCAGCTGCAAGATGCAAAATCAGGGCTCTTGAATATTTTTTTTCTTACTAGCAGATATGGGGTCTATAGTTAATTTCTTTTCCAGCCTGTTTTATAAAGCTTCCTCTTTGTTTTACTGGCTCTCCCCATTAATTAGACATTCTTGTAACTGGATATTCTGGTGATTGGTAGCTGAGGCATTGGCCCCCAGTGATTTACTGTGGAAACAGATGATAAAAGTACATTACAGTAATTCAGTTTTAAACAAGAAAATCAGGGTTGTGTAGTGGGGCCATCTCTTCTGTCAAGTCTTGGCTCTCCAGGACTTGCCTTGACCATAATTCTAACAAAAAAGCTGAATGCAAGACTACAAAAAGTCCAGCCTATCCCCTGCAGCATAGGAATCTATGTCTACCTAATACATGTGTGTAAAGAATCTATAGTTCTGATAATTGGCTATAAAATTATTAAAGTCTATTAAAAAACTCTCCATAGATGGTAACTCTAAGGTCAATCTGGAATAATTCCATGGGAGCCAATGGATCTGTATCAAAACCACCCAACATATACTGTAGTCTGGAGACTCTCTGATTGTCTTTCAATGGTAGGAAATTCCATAAACTGACTGCACGGGCTTTATACTGGGTAAGCGAGAGCAGAGCAAGCCCTTGCTATTGTATCCTTTGTGGTGATGAACTCTACAAGCTCATTAGACAGGTTTGAAGTCGTTGTTTAAAACAGGTGTCTTTTCATTAAATGGTCACAAGTCACAGGACATTGGAGGAAAGTAGCTTTTCATGTAATGGTTAGTGCTATTCATCTCGTCTTAGTCTTTCATGCTAAATAACTTTCATTTTCACATATTTTCTGCATATGTGAAGCTTGCCTTAATTCCAGTCTCTTTATGGTAAACCATCTTTGAATAAAAATTATTTTAGTTTGGTAACAAAGTCCTCTCCAAAAAAAAATTCCCCAAATCATATGCAAGAGCTCATCTTTCCCCATGCTGATATTTGATGCAAAAATACATTCACTGTTGTTACCTGGAGCTATCTGTAGTCAGCTCTGTAACCCACTGAATTTCCGATGTGACAGAACATGAAATTCCCCAGTGTCTGTGATCCAGCAGACGTTTCAGCTGACAGACAGAAATTTGGCCAGTTGCGAGTGCAGCCTGGAGAGCCCGTGGGCTGGGCTCCCAGGTGCCGTCTGACCACGAGTGATCAGAAGAGAAACCCTCACTGGATACAGCACGACACGAGTCAATGGCAGCAGCTGCTGGGCCAAACGTGCCAGCCCTCTGTGCAGCTCGGTGGACACACCGAAGGCCAGTGCCTGAGACACAGAGAGGCTGAGTCCTGCCAAAAACCTGTAAAATAATTCTCTAGTGGCCTGCCAAACCATGCAGAGTGAAGTACAGGTTGAGAAGGAAGGTAAGCCCTTCCGTCACAAGCATAAGGAGAAGCATTGTGTGGAATGGTTTGGTTTGGTTTCCTCCCATGTGGTAGAGAAATCGTGAGTGAGTAGAGACCTGTGCTGGTACGAAACTTATCATGGAGTGGTACTCGATGTCCTGGCTTGTGTCTGGTAACAGCTTACCAGGCTGTATGTGGTTCTGCTTCTTTCTCTCAGAATTGACATATTGGGAGGCTTAAGCAGCACTTCAGCGTCTGCAAATCAAAGGTATTTTTGTAAAGCAGAAAGTCAAGGGAAAGTGCCAGCACTTAGCCCAAGGACCATCTACTCCTCAACAGCGTCTATTAGACTGTGTTTACACCGTGACATGAAAAGGAAATTCAAGGACAAGGTTGGGACCCTACATGTCCTCCGGCCACATTGGGGATGGTAAGCTCAGCACTAGGTTGTGATCAAAATACTGTGCTGTGTTTAAAAAGTACAAAATTAATGCTGATGGACTGGAAGGTTGTGCACTTGGGCCCAGGCTTTAGCAGGTCTCCTCCTGAGCATCTTGAGATTGGCCTGGATCTGCATCCGAGAGTGTGGTTGCATCTAATTGATCAGATGGGTGGCTTAGACCTGAGAAGGAGCTTGGGCTGGAACTAACAGGATTTATACACTGACAGCACAAGCATACCCTGAAGCGCTGCTGCAGTACAAATAATACATCATAATAATTAATCAGTACAGACAACAGTGAGATAATTATTTAAAATCATTGATATCTCATTCTCTGTTTTTCTCTTAGCCTAGGAATCAGCATTCATGACAGCAAGCTCTCTTATTTTGATTTCCTGAGAGCAATTGATGATGGCAGAGCATCTAAATACCAACAGAGACAAAAGCAGGCTACACCACCTGCAAGCTTTGCAGTGCCCAGCTTAGAACAGACCCTAATTAAAATAAAAGAAATAGTTGCATCATCTTATGATTTGTTGTACAAGGTAAATTTCATGTGGTCACTGCATCTTATTTAATCTCTATTATTTTCTGCCTGGCTGGGGACTAACCCAAAGGCTTCAAAACTTTTCTGCTATTAATTGAGTGCTACCAACAACTTTGGCCTATGTAGAAATAGCACATTCAGACAACTGCAGATTTTTTAATTGATTGTATTCTGGTAACTCCACAAAACAAGCATATCAAATCAAGCCTAGAGGGCTTGTGAAGATAAGGATTGGAAAGGAAAAAGAAAAGAGCAAATTATCAAGACCCCTCCTCTCTTCCCCAAACCCCTTTTCCTCCTCCAATTGTCTGTAAATCGTGTCCCAAGCATGTAAATATCACATCTTTCAAACAGCTCTGTTGAGCTTCCTAAGCTGAGACTTATTATACATAGATATAATGTGCTACTGCAGGCAGGCATCATGGTTTTATCAGCATGAGATGAAAGGATCATGTAGCAGCTGAGGATACAGACATATGATCAGGTGTAAGCACATTATAGTGGCTGCAGAAGCTAGCACCTGTCAGCTGGGGCTCTGCAGCTACCTGCATTTACGCGCTCAGCCACTTCTGACTCTGACACAGACAGGTAAGGTGTTGAGCAGCAAGTTTCCTGGTTTTCCCACCTGTAAAATGAGAACAATAAAAATAACCACTTCTCTCTAGAATTTTGAAAGCCCTAGATGAAAAGACGCTGTAATATTAAGCAGTCTTAGACTGTTGTGTTGGAGTCTACTGAAATGCAGCAGCCTCTAGACTAAATAATTCTTGATGCCGCAGTAAGATTGTTTTCAAGCATGGGAAAGAATAATCGAAAAGACCTTGAGGGAAACATTCCTATCACAAAGAACTCTCGAGCCATCTCATCTGCACCTGCAGTTTCAGGTCCAGTTTAAGCTCACGGTTTTAGACGCGGGCTTACGCCTGCAAAGATGGTCTCGCTACCCCCGTATCCCCAGCGATGTGGTCCTCCTGCCTGCCTTGTGTCAAAACCAGTGCTTGTCTTCCTGCCCAACAACCCGGGTCAGGGAACTTCAACCTGACAAAAGCCTGACCAGCTGCGCGTGGCCATGGGAGAGCTGCTGCCCGCACAAGGGAGGGGAAGGGAACAGTGACTGGGAAGACGATGGGGGTAGAAACTCCCTGTCATCAACGGCTGCATTTCTGAAATCTCAATCTGTGGACTCTGTCCTGCAGTTAAAAATAACACAGGCTTCCAACAAAGACGTCACTAGTGATGTCACTAGTACAAGCACCCAAAAAAAAGTAGTACCATGGGAGATGCTGTTTCTTTATAGAAATGTCTTTTCACACTATTTGGAGACTCCTGTGACATTTGTAAACTTATTGGGGCTGCGTTGCCATTTTTGGCCAGATAGACTAACTATTGAACAGGATACTGAAATATTTATATAATCACTTTACATTTTTCATAGTAAGGGGGGAGAAATCCTTTCTGTGCTCTGCATTATTGAAATAAGAAATAGATAAATTCAATAGCACAGATTAGTGTTTGTTGAATTTTAGTAGAAGACAATATAGAATCATAGAATCATTAACGTTGGAAAAGACCTCTAAGATCATCGAGTCCAACCATCAACCCAACACCACCATACCCACTACACCATGTCCCTTGAACAAGACCAGCCCCAGTACTGAGCCCTGGGGAACACCACTCGTGACCGGCCACCGTTAAACTGGATTTCACTCCATTCACCACAACTCTCTGGGCCTGGCCATCCAGCCAGGTTTTTACCCAGCGAAGAGTGCACCTGTCTAAGCCATGAGCCACCAGCTTCCCTAGGAGAATGCTGTGGGAGACAGTGTCAAAGGCTTTACTGAAGTCCAGGTAGACCACATCCACAGCCTTTCCCTCATCCACTAGGCGGGTCACCTGGTCATAGAAGGAGATCAGGTTGGTCAAGCAGGACCTGCCTTCCATGAACCCGTGCTGGCTGGGCCTGATCCCCTGGTTGTCCCGCACATGCCTTGTGAGCACCCTCAAGGTGAACCGCTCCATAATCTTCCCCGGCACCGAGGTCAGGCCTGTAGTTCCCCAGATCCTCCTTTCGGCCCTTCTTGTAGATGGGCGTCACATTGGCAAGCCTCCAGTCGTCCGGGACCTCCCCAGTTAACCAGGACTGATGGTAAATGATGGACAGCGGCTCGGCAAGCTCCTCCGCCAGCTCCCTCAGTACCCTCCGGTGGATCCCGTATCTGTCCTCTCATTCCTGTGTGTCTTAGGAATGTAGGAGGTCACAGTTTTGTCTGCTGAGGGTATGATTTGAAAACAACTTTTGGCATGAACAGATCATCCATTTAGTCTTTTAGGATACCATCTGGTGGTTAATATAACTTCAGGGACCAAGGGATTTTCTCCATGGAGAGCCAGACTTTTTGTCCACCATGCTATGGAAAAGCAGAACTTTTCTCATTTCCCCTCTATGAGAAAATAAGGAAGTTCTCAATTTTCTTCTGAGCCATTTTTTGAGTAATAGTTGCTGCCACCTATGTGATGGGTGACTCTAATGACATAAGCTTATAACAAAATATTTTGTTAGAAAGAGGCAGATCTGAAAGCACAGTTCCTAGAGTCCAGCCAGTTGAAAAAAAAAAATTACATCCCATCCATGACATTTCTACAACTGAACAGACCTTTGAAGCTTCATAACAAATAGTTTAAGAGTTCAGGTGGGTCCTCTCTGTCAGTATAATCATTTCCCATTCATTTTCACCATACTCGGTACAATGCATACGATATACTCAATGCTTTATTTTTTCCATAACACTTTCAGTATGTAAGCAAAGATGAAACTTTCATATCAAGAAGTTACAGAATCCTCTTTATTGATCAAAGAAATCCTTTCCAATGTCCTTTGGATATGGTTGCATTTGTTTTGCCAGTAGACATGGTTCATATACATTAAAATATACATTTTTAAACCCACTATTTAGAACAGTTCTAATGCTAAAACATAAAAATTGCTGTATTACACCAATATGCTATGCTGTTAGCAGACTAATAGGACTTTAACCTGAAGTTTTGAAAGGTGTAATATTCATTTACATTTATGGCATCAGTGATTTATATGTGCAGCATCATAAATAAGGGGCAGAATAAAACAAGGAGGCATGGTAAGTAGTATCAGCCAGGCAGAATGACAGTGGATATGACCCACAACTTTTCTAGACCTTGGGATTTCTGCCATTCATTTGGACTACTCTTGCATGCCTTCTGCTCCAACTGTGCTAAACCTAATCTGTTTCCCCTGGGAAACCTTTGGAAAACTCCCACGAAGAACAGGCTGGGCGTTTTGTGCAAGGGAGGACGAGAAGAGAGCAAGTAAACCTTCAGGATGAGCTGGAGCTAATGAGGATGAAGGACTATCAAGTCCTTTGGGGAGTCGAAAACAAACTTGCCCTGCCAAGGACAAAGGGACAATTATTGCGGGAGGGGGGAAACAAAAGGCAAATTAAATATGCTCAGGTGAGTTTAATTTAAAATATTTTAATTAAAATTATTTAGGGCAGCCCTTAAATATTTTTTTTCCTCTCTTGTCTTATCGACTACATTTTCTGGAATGTTTCAATATTTGATACAATGCCTTTTTGCTTTTACTGTAGGTTGTTGTTTATTTCCATATTTATATTTACATGTGGTACAGAAATCCAGGCTATTTTTGGCTTATTTCAACAATTGCATCTCATTTTTAAAAGAAAGGAAAGCTTCAAACTAAGTGAGGTTCTGAGAAATGTGTTTTGTTTCCTCACGTGTAAAATACCTGCAAGTAAAAGGTATATTGCGTCTCAGGTATTTCCATGTGAACTGCTAAATGGTTGCTAAAAAAGACTTCTCTTTTGGAATGTCTAAGGTTGCTTAAATAATTTGAATTCTTGCTTCTCAGGCATTTTCTCTATTTGATAAAGACGACACTGGAGTAATTAAAGCACTGGAATTTTGACAAGTACTTGACTATTTCTGCTTTAAATTAGCAGACAAGCAGTTCAGGCATCTTCTCAAGAACCTTAACCTTTGTGAAGACTTTACAGTAGACTGGAAAGTTTTCCTGAAAAACATAAACCACCTCATAAAGGTAAGAAGAGCTACCAAGCTTTAATATATTTCTTTAAAAGATACGATCTGATGTGTTAGAAGTGACTGCCTGACTAACTAAGCATGCAAAATTCACATATCTTTCTGTTGATCTCTGTTGAACTCCATTGAAGCCCTTGCCTCAGAAGTTAAGTCTTGCACTCGTGTAGATTTAGGTCTGTACATCTGGCAAACTGAAAGCATGACCACGGATACAGCCAGACTGCCCCGACGGGGGGACATAGGATGTGGGATATCCAAATATGCCCAATGATCCCTGACCTGTCTAGATGGACTGGCAGGGGCTGGACAGAAAAGCGAGTGGAGTGGGAAGCCCACCAGGTTCTTGGTGCCAAACAGTAATAGCAGTGTAGATGGAGCAGGAAGGTCAAACACAGAGATTAGTCAGGAAGAGAGAAAATCTTGACTGCAGTCATGGACAGAGTTTTCTGATGCTCTGAATATGCATGTCGCAACAACTCAAATAAAACTAGACTTGCTGTTTCTCTGTGGCAGAGGTTTATGTCCACAGTGCCTCTCTTGGAGTCGTTCACTTGGTGCAGACTGCAGGACCATTATCAACAGGTATAAGTTAAAGAAGTCTCTGTCCTATTTTAATTTCACAGTCCTTCCCTTTCCTCTGGCTTCTCCCCTCTTAGTCTGCCTTACCTAGCGGGAAGCAGGTGTAAGTAGAGCTGAGGGTGCAGGAGTCCAAACCACATTACCTTACAGCTCATTTCTGAACTTGGCTAAGGATGTGAAAGCTGGTTACTAGCTGGATAAAAAGCAGTTCTAAACAAAAAAAAAAAAGTGAGTATTAACTTGCATCTTATGTTCTAAGAAGTAACTGTTTCATTTTCAAAAGTATATGCTTGAAGCACAAATAAAATGAGAAAAATAATAATCATCACCCAATGGAAAACCATATAAAAAGCCTACCACTTTATTGCCATGGTGATAATAGAATGTTGTGCTAAACAAATCCGCATAGAGCTATACAGTGATTAAATCTTGTGTCATAAAGTAGAAGCTGGAAAACCAGTGAGATCTGTCTCAGCTTCTTCATGTCCTGAGTCAAAGTCTGTCAGGCTTCAAATAATCGCAGGGCTTGAGTGATTCATGAGAGGAGGAGGAGGGACCACAGGTTTCGAATGAAGGAGGACCCATAAACAGCTCCAAACGCTTGTGATGTGTATAGGCTTTTGTAGCAGGTTAAAGACTTTATCTATACGTACCGGTTACCAGTAGGCATAGCTTTACCAAAGTGCTTATTATAAGTGGAGCTTTATTCAAAATTTTATAAGGTTGCTTAAATGTATTTTATTCTCTGTAAATTTAGCATTAATATTTATAGTAGTGCAACTGTTACTTTGTCCTTGGTGGCAGGACTACATTTAATTATAGTTATTTAAAAAATAGTTGGGGATTTTTAAATATTTATATTTTCAGCTTATTAAAATTAAAATGCAATCTTTACAGATATAATAGATTACATGGTTCTCAAGTGTAAAACAGTGGAATACTTTGTACAGGTTAGAAAATGCCGCATTTCCCCCTTTCCTGCTTTTATGCTGATATAAATTCAATTTTCAACTGAGTCATACCAGCACAAAAACCAATTGTATGAAATATAAAATATCTGTATAATTATTTTAAGAATGTATTTGTGTGCTGTAATATTGACCTGCCAGCAAGCTTTCGTGTTAACTTTAGAATAGGTAGTTGCTTTTGTTAGGGAAGGTTTTGCTGTAACGTCTTCTCGTCCTCAAAGTAGGTGCTAAGCCTCCTCAACAACTTGACAAGCTGCACAATTCCTGGGATCAAACTCTGCAAGAGCGTACGTTTTAACATGACGTCTCTTTAACAGTTAGTCCTGTAAGACCCCGAATACTTTCCACCTCAGCTTAGCAAAAAAGTAAGCTACCTCCACATCTTTCAGGAGGTACTCCGTCCATGGCAGGACTGGAGCCTGTACTGCTTTTTTCAATATTGAGCGTTCACCTTGAACAGTTTTCTGTGCTGTGTTAGGGGTGGAAGGGATAAATCCATCATTAAAATCTCAAATTAATCCACAAGGGAACATTTTTGAAAAGACAAAACAAATATGAACCAGGTTCACAGCGCTGGTTCAGCTTCCAGATGCTCTCAAATCTCGTATTTTCATTTTGGGTTCAACCCAAAATTTCCCACGCCTTTGCAATTTCATCCCACCCTGGGTTCACACGTATTCCTGGGCTCCTGTGCAGGTTCTGAGAGAAGGCTGGTTGTTAAATTATTCACTTCATCCAAACACGCTACAATTTTGGCCTGTAAAGTATGTATCCAAATTAATGAGGTATGCAACTCATTCAGGCACGTTAGGAAAACTGATCATTACGCTATACAATTTGATCACTGAAGTATATTAAAAAGTAACAAGTAAAGTATGCAGCTTGATCATTAAAGTATGGAAAATTTACTGAACTAGTAAAGTATGAGCCTGGGATGACTTTTGTCTCAAATGGCACCTCATAAATAAAACCCACAACCACAAAGGCAAACATTCACAAACCAAAAGCCATACAGGTTTAAGTTGTATTTTTCCCTTAGAAAACAGCTGAACAGGGGAGATGAAAAAAATCTTGCGGAAATTATTTCTAAATGTTTTATACGTCACGTGGATCTTTTGATGGCTTTGACATATGTTGATGAGCTTTACACTTTGATTAACTCTCTAGAATACACACTACAGCAGCTGTATAGGAGCAGGAGGCCCACTAAAATACAGCTCCGAAGAGCTGTAGGGCTATACTATACAAAAATAGAATTAAAGAAATGTAAAGTATTTTAAGCAATACAATTGCATCTTAATATTCAGATGAGAAAGAACCAAGGTTATGGCACTTAGCTGGGATGTTGCTAACCAACTGCAGAAGAGCTGAGGAAGGAGACAGAGAGGACATTGTCTTAGGTGTGATGCTATTAACCACCAGTGGACGCTCTGACGATATTTGTAAAAGTCCTGGAGCTGGGAATGTGCATCATGAACACTGACCTGACAGTCTTGTGATTAATAAGGCCTGAGTGGAGCTCTTCTGCATTAAAATAAGTGGCTAATGCAGCCCAGCCTAATGAAAGCTGCATTAGGGAATGCAGACTCCCCCAAAAGAAAATGTACTTGCATGTCCTTCCCCACTGCGAGCTATTTCAGATGTGGAAGGGGGGAAAAGTAAAGAACGTGTTAAAAGCGATAGTTCAGGGCGTGCTGGTCAGGTCCAGAACAGCAAGGTGTCCATACAGGATCAGCACAGCTGCACTACAGTGGGGAGTATATGGGGAAAGGAGGGATTATGATCAGGGCCAAACAATTTGTTGTTTAGCCTTTCTGGAGCCAAGAGATTCGCTGTAAGCTTAGTAAACCTTCACCTGTCAAATCCAGCAGTGAGTAGAAAGAGAGCAGGTCAGGTTGAGGAGATGACAGAGAGAAGGGACAGATCATCGCTTGTGCCTGCTCAAGGGCAGGAACTGAAATAACAAGGGGTTTGCTGACCTGTGTGTCTTTCAGCTGACAAAGGGAATTACTGGGGTGATTAGAAACATATTCAGCAAAGCCTTTTTTTAAAAAATGTGATTTCATCTAAAATGATGAAATTTGGAAATCAGATGGATTTCCAGGACTTCTTTGCAGGAAAATTTGCAGAACATTTCAATATGAAATCAGGCATTTGATTTAGCTTCATCCTGAACTTTCTGTTTTCACACTAAATTCTCCATTTTTGTTTGTATTTAGCTTCCTGTTCTGAGTTTCTCTGCAGTGTGTCTCATGCTGCAGAGTGCCTTCTTCACCAGCTGAGTGCATTTTGTTTTCAGCCTGTTCCATCTAATCACCCTGCCTGCAAAACTGCAAGCTTGATTGTTCATCCTTGATGCTCTTCCTGACTTCTCCT